>NW_026096297.1:0-159661 GCF_023614345.1 Adelges cooleyi
TTTATTTATATAGATAGTCAGTATACTTATTGTAAAATTACGACAGGTCGAGTATAAATAACAAAAATACAAACAATTAATTCGGAAAATATATACAAGCTGAAGAAAATAAGCTACAAAAGTTTAAATAGAATAAAATAAAATAAAACCAGTAGAATATTATAATGTGTTATTTAAATGAAAAATTGAGCCGGAAAGTAATTTAGATACATATAGTAAAATGTCAACGAAAAAATATTATTTCTACAAAATGGAATGGGTTATTCCAGACAGTTATGATTATTGCATGACTTTATAGATTTCGGAACATGTTAAAGCATGATTGACTCTGAAGACCTTTCACCCGAGTGTACGATTGTATGCTTTTTAAGAGTTTCAGATTGTAAAAATGTCTTTTTACATATCTCACATTGAAAAGGCTTATCGCCAGTGTGCGTTATTTTGTGTCGTTTTAGGTGTCCAGAACGTGAAAATGTCTTCTTGCATATCTCACATTGAAAAGGTTTCTCACCTGTATGGGTCCTTTTGTGTCGTTTTAGATGTCCAGAAAGTGAAAATGTCTTCTTACATATCTCACATTGAAAAGGTTTCTCGCCAGTATGGGTCCTTTTATGCTTTTTTAAATCTCCAGATTGTGAAAATGACTTCTTACAAATCTCACATTGAAAAGGTTTCTCGCCAGTATGTGTCCTTTTGTGCTTTTTTAAATCTCCAGAATCTGAAAATGTCTTCTTACATATCTCACATTGAAATGGTTTCTCACCAGTATGTGTCATTTTGTGTCGTTTTAGATGTCCAGAAAGTGAAAATGTCTTCTTACATATCTCACATTGAAAAGGCTTATCGCCAGTGTGCGTTATTTTGTGTCGTTTTAGGTGTCCAGAACGTGAAAATGTCTTCTTGCATATGTCACATTGAAAAGGTTTCTGGCCAGTGTGCGTTATTTTGTGCTTTTTTAAATTTCCAGATTGTGAAAATGACTTCTTACACATCTCACATTGAAAAGGCTTATCGCCAGTATGTGTCCTTTTGTGTTTATTTAGATTTCCAGAATGTGAAAATGTCTTCTTACATATCTCACATTGAAAAGGTTTCTCACCTGTATGGGTCCTTTTGTGTCGTTTTAGATGTCCAGAAAGTGAAAATGTCTTCTTACATATCTCACATTGAAAAGGTTTCTCGCCAGTATGGGTCCTTTTATGCTTTTTTAAATCTCCAGATTGTGAAAATGACTTCTTACAAATCTCACATTGAAAAGGTTTCTCGCCAGTATGTGTCCTTTTGTGCTTTTTTAAATCTCCAGAATCTGAAAATGTCTTCTTACATATCTCACATTGAAATGGTTTCTCACCAGTATGTGTCATTTTGTGTCGTTTTAGATGTCCAGAAAGTGAAAATGTCTTCTTACATATCTTACATTGAAAAGGTTTCTCGCCAGTATGGGTCCTTTTATGGTTTTTTAAATCTCCAGATTGTGAAAATGACTTCTTACAAATCTCACATTGAAAAGGTTTCTCGCCCGTATGTATCCTTTTGTGAATTTTAATAGTTCCAGAATGTGAAAATGTCTTCTTACATATCTCACATTGAAAAGGTTTCTCGCCAGTATGTGTCCTTTTGTGCTTTTTTAAATCTCCAGAATATGAAAATGTCTTTTTACATAGCTCACATTGAAAAGGTTTTACACCCGTGTGCGTCTTTATGTGGTTTTTAAGATGTGTTAATTGTGCAAATGTCTTCTTGCAAATATCACATTGAAATAGCCTCTCGGCTTCATGTGACCTTTTGTGCTTGGTTATATTTTCAGTTGAAATTGTCTTTAAACCTAATTCACACTGAAATGGTTTTTCGACTGTGTATTTTTTAATTGATCTGAATGGATTTTCTCCACTTTGAATTTGATTATATTTCATAGAACTGTTGAGTGTATTGCTAAAAGGAAAGTAATCAAAATATTAGGATAATAACTTAATTGTAGTCAATCTATTATGAAACATTATCCATATTTATACAATTCATACTCAGTGCAATGAGGACGCAAATCTTGGTCCTTGAAATTTTCTAAGTCTTGGTTTTCTTCAATTACTATCTCAGATACAAATAAACAATCATTTCTGATTTCATCATCCTCCTGTTTAATTATAGTCATGGTCTTTGGTTGTTTAACTGATGTTTCTTTAATTTTATTGCTCGTTGTATGGATGTTTAAACCCTTGCTAAAATGTCAGTTTGTATGTTAGTAAATTTCACAAAAGGAATTAAAATAATTTACCTTGATTGTTTTTTCACGTGACGTATCATATGTTCATATTTTTACTATATGTAAATTTAGAATTTTTTATCCATGATCGTAAAAAGTGTTTAAAAATTTGTCTTAACACCACTTTTTATAAAAAAAAATAACTAAAAATCAGTTTTTTCATGTAAAATATAATCATCTTTCTGAAAAAAAATATTCTCGAATTTTGGGCAACATGAAAAACATCTTTTTAGATGATAAATTTTATTTTAATGACTTTCTGTCTTGCGAATAGGAAAATCATCATCTAATTCAGAAAGCTGATTACTTTGGGAAAGTTATTGATAATTTATACTTTTGATAGCCAGAGATACTTTAAAAAAAACAATAAAATCAAGATAAAAACTCAAAATACTTTTAACGATCATGGCCACGATCATTTTATATATATACTATTGTATCTTCGAAAACGATAACATTGTTTGCGTGGTCAATAAAGATAAAATATTACTAAGTCACCCCAACAAATATCAGCAGTGCCACTTTGTTTTGTTTTGAGGTTATCAAAATAACGATAGTAAAATTGCACTTACGCAGTAGAAAGAGTGTTCTCGTATTCTTCCTTGAATAGTGCTATATCTTGATTTTCTTCAATTTGTATGGTAGATTTGAAATAACAGTCATTATCCACTTCGTCGACCTCCCATTTATTTACATTCATGGTGTTTGGTTTGCTAACAATAAAAACGGCTTTTGTAGAGTATTAATGAGGTTATGTAATGGTGTCTCTTAAACTATATTTTTGAATTTTAAGCGTTTCTTGAAGTAAAAATATGATTTTCAGATGGTTTAAAACTTGGACAATCAGTTCATTATCGTAATTCCAATTCAAAATCAAACTTACCCAATGGAAAGTGTATCCATATGTATATCCATTATAACTGGTTTATCTTAATTTCTATAAATGTCTGTCTTGAATGTGAAATACTAATATTAATCTACGGCAAGTTTATACTTATAAAATTATGTTTAGGTTCTTCAAACTTATTAGTAGTTGTATCGGTTTAATAGAACCTAAAAAATAAGAGTTTAATATAGATTTAAGGCTTTGATAACAGAAATACGAGTAAAATAGTTAAAATCTATCAATGTAAAAATCAACAAACAATTATCAGCTTCATAGTTAACGTAGATGTAGTCTAATAATATAATATTATGTATAAATTCTCATAACCCTGCATAATTATTTGAAGTGATTTTTTTAATTAGTTTTTAAGTTAATCGTAAGAATTTTAATCCCCCGAAGGATTTCTCACATAATATAGAGCAATGTCAATGATGAAAAATATACAATGTTACACAAAATTTATTTTCTATTATGTGCTTTTATTTTCTATATAATATTAAACATTGTAATATTTAGGCATTGGTAGAAGCTCCAAACCCCACTCCAAACGTCTTTCATACGTTTATAATAAGTAATAACTACAATAAGCATATTAATATTTAAAAGACTATTTATTAATTTTCGACCACTGTAATAGCATAATTTAATGTTAAAAAAGTGAGTAAAAACTGCACTTTAAAAGTATTTTTATGATATATTTGTTAAAAATAACTTGAATAATTGTAGGGCAACAGTGCAAAAGGTACTATTTCTCATGTAATCAGTCTAGGAAGAAAAATATATCGATGCAAAACATACAAGGTATTTAAAAAAAAAAATTATTTATCTTATTTTATATTTTAATTTACTGTTTTATTTTATTAAATTTTATGACTTAAGTATATGTAAAGCGGTCATTATGTTTTACGCTTACATTACATCATAAAAAAAAAATTTAAAAAAAAATCGTTCATATCTTTAAAAACTATACATTTCTCCCTTCAAAAGTTTGTGATAGCCTGTTATTTGTGATAAGGTCCTTTTGCACCTTATTACATAAAATACTAGTAAGGGTATGTGCATTTTTAATCTATTTATTTGTGTTTTATTTTACCAAGTCCAAAGAAATAAAGAGAAATGTAATTAGTAGATGTAGCCATACTTAATCCAATGATATTTAAACCTAAATAAGAACCGCTATCCGTAATAACCATCTTTCCACCGCAGTCGGATTAAAATGACTTCATTTAAGTACATATAAATGATATGATTTCAAACTAACCACTGAAGTAATGTTAATTTAATATAAGAAGGTGATTTCAGCACAATATACTTTATTAATCTTATAGCGACTATTACAAAGAGCATTGGCGTTTATTTTTATGAAGTCGACGCAGAATTTATTATCAATAATAAAATAATATAAAGTACTTACGTTTAGCAGCTAATTCAGTAGTACAACATTTAAATATTGTATCTTAGTAAATTCGAGAAACAATAAACATGAAAACGTTATATGAATCAAAATATTATATTTTAGTTAAACATCTGGAATTTGCAAAATAGCCGACATAAGCAGTTTTTACCATAGACCTATTAAAAAATGGACTGATAGTAGAGAGAGAGAGGTCCGAATATCGAAATCGTAAAAGAGAGACAGAGAGAGTTTTTAGGTATGGCATGGAAGAATATTATAAAAAATATTATATCATGGAGAAATAGTAATATGATAATAACCGATAACGAAATTTTTATATTAAAAATGTTTAATTCATCTTATTAAAGTATTGAAATTTAATTGTCATCATTTTAATTTCTCATGATGGTTTTTCAATGTAAAATTGGAACTCGTCGGTCGCATTTAGGTACTCTATGTTTGAACTTCTCATTACGTGCCCAAAACATTTGATTCCTTTTTTAAGTCAACAAATACCTGCCACACACTTTGTTTGTATTCAAACTTTTTACATGATTTTCTTTAGCTCACTAACTAGTACCGTACGTACGTACGTTTGTACAGGTATTTTTCAAAACTTGCAAAATTAATTTAAGCCACTTCCCAATGTCGTATAGGGCTGAAACTTGGTACAGACACTCATATTGGACGACAATACAATGACCTGTAATCATATTGGGGCAAAGACAGTCAGGTCACCCTACACAGGGTCAAATGTGGGGGTCATTTCACTAAAATTTCATTTTTTTTTCAAATCTTCAAAATTAATTTAGTAATCTATTCAGCAATTATTAAATACCTTTAATAGGACTAAAAAGTAAAAAAAAAAAAAAAAATACAAATATTTTTTACAACTGAATACTGATAATTCGTGATAAAAACCAAATGGTACATAACTCATAACTGGTACATAATAATTTTATTTAATTATCAAATAATTATTTGAAATACATTTTTATTTTCAAAAAATACCTTATTTCAAATGATATTTTATTTAAATACATTTTAGTTTGAATATTCCAAATATGATATAACTTATTATTATTTTAAATACAAATTTATTTGCAATTATTATTTAAGTAATGCCCAAAACTATGTTTTACCTTATACAACATTATAACATCAAATAGCAAACTTACATATTTCACTTAATTTGATTTAGTTTTATTTATTTATTATGTTTTATATATTCCCAAAATACAGACCACTGTAATACTTATTCAAATCAGTGTGAAAAAAATGTTTCCAAAACTATTACCGATGAAATTAATTTTAGTCAGAAATCGAATGTCTCGGATAGGTTAGTATATGTAATTTTTCAAAAGATTCAGTATTTTTCGTTTTTCTTTTTCAAGAAATTTTATAGTGAATAACACAGATCAAACAAAGTACGAACAATATATGGAGACATACAGTCAAACACCAAATAATGACAATAGCAGTTTTAATTAAAATTCAGAACTGAATATTGTATGTGATGAGAAATTTACTACATTCAGCACAATTTGAACTTCAATTACAAAATCTCCGAGTTGTGAGAATGCTTTGAACAACATGGACACATTTAAACGTACAAGTGGCTACTATCAAAATAATATTATCAACAATGATAGTAGTGCTATTGAAAGTATTAGATAGAATTTATTGTCCATAAGTTTTACCGGGTTTAATGAAAAACTGATTAATGTAAATCTATTTCAGACACATAACAGTTGCGATTCACAGTCTGAATTCTTTAACTCGTTCAGAGCATACAATAGTTCGGATAGTAATATTCTGCAATAGTTTGTTATACAAGCAATGGTTAGGAATTCTCGATCATAATAAGTTGAAATATAAATTAAAATAATAACATTTAGACTGTTGAGTGTTGATCATTATCTAATTTAAGTCGAAAGTACAATTAACGTTTTACAACAATTTGATTTGATCGGTCAAACGAGTGAACTCACAAAACTTTTTGGAATATAATTCTACGAAGTATTATCAAGAGGTTCACGTGTATGAAAGTACAGTTTTTTTTTTAATTTTAAAAAAATAGACAAATCACTTTTTTGTTATTTCAGTTTCGAGTCGAGTCATTGATGTTACGCCTTGCGAAAAAGAAAAACTTTGTTGCTGTAACATCGAGTATTAAGCAAAGAGCTGAAATAATTGCGCCACAATGCTTGCCTTTAATAATGGAACTTCAGTCCAAGTATATGGTTATTTTTGTGCTTAAAATATTAGAAACTACTCTGTAAAATAATATTTATTTTATTTGAAAAGATTCTACACAGATCCAGTTGTGGTACACTTTTGGAAGATTTTAAACATCCAATTACTCGGTCTTAAATTAATAGGTATCGTAACATATTGTTATACTTCAGCCAACTTTTCGGACAGAATGCCTAGCATCGAAGTACTATTTATGATGTATTTATGGTATAATGCCAAGTATACACGTATGTACCAAACTGAAAATAAATTTATCTTATGCAATAATTCGTGGTTATCATTTCTCAGACAATTGTCGTCGACTGATAGAAGGCTTCTGAATGTGGATACAAATCAATGGTAAGTAAACCAAGGGTCCGGATAAAGTTCCGGCAGTAATAAATATTTCACATTTAATTGAAACTTCAAAAAAATCGAAAATCTTTGAAAATGTTGATTATAGTCACTTTATGAAAAAATTTGTAGGTTTAATATATTTTCTGATAGATTTATTTTGTGATGGGTAGTACACTCTTCTGAAGCATAGATCTGTATATAACAGTTTAAGCGTTGTTACAACAAATGAAAGGGTACTGAGTTAACTAATCATAATCCGTTTAATCTTTTGACTATGGCAGAATTTAGTGTTAATTATACTACAAAACCAAAGTGTACAGTTGTTAAAATTCAATAGTCGCCCTGTTTGAGTTTGTATTATTTTTTTTTTTTATTAATCTAATTTAGATTTGGCGAACGGCAAAATACAATTATTATCTTAATAAATGTAATCAAATCTTTCCTTTTTTGTACTAAATGAAACCAGGTGATTTTGTGGTATATAAGTTTCTTTTAAATGAATTTTGTATACTTTAAACATTTATTTATACAAACGTTTGGATGTAAGAAATGTAACATAGTATAGATACGAGTATTATACATTTATAATATATTAAAATTAAAGCGATCGATTTTCTAACAAACATTTGGAAAATATTAATATAACTAACTCGTTGTGTGAGTTCAGTAGTAACATTTTAGAACCTTACGATGTGTGCATAGTATGTCGTATGATACCGTGTTTTTGTATTATTCTTTTACGTTAAATGACATAACACAATTGATGTAAAAACATGTTTACTAAATAAGTACAATAGTACGCCTATGCGTGGTGTGGTAAACAAAAATGGCTTATAGAAAAATTTGGTTTCCGTAAATAATGAATGGCATACCCAGTTTTGAACCCAAAAAATATACCGTACAATTTCGTATCGAATCTAGGTGCAGACTGTCGACAAAATGACACTTTCGAAATTATCACCACCGACAATTGTCTTTAGCCTTATGGCCTTATTGAGCCCGATAGCCTCATGCAGCCCGCCGGTACTGTCGCTGGAAACCGGTTACGTTTATGGCACGGAGGATACCCCGACTATGGCAGACCGGTACAGAGATTTGAAATGCACTTATCTGTTTGCCGGGCTGATGCACATGCGATTGATGAAAATCATGCTGGAAGATGTAAACATACCTACCGGCATCCCGGTCGCCCTAATAGCCGATTACAACATCCGAGCGGTGATATGTACACTGTACGACGTGGCCGACGTAGAAATCGGTTCGTTGTGGCTGCTACTTTTGTACGACAAAACGGTGCAAATTTTTTACAAACATAATTTCATCGACAACGAGAGCGAAGCCCACCAGACGGCGGCCAAGGACAGACTGATGGTCATCCACGATTACGTGATAGACAAAATGCAAAACGATTTGATGGCTGACGGATGTCGACCGGACAATTGGTTCAATTCGTACGAAATATGGTACGCGCGGCAGGCGGCTGACACGCCAAGCGGCAAACCTACTTTTTACTATACCAATATGGAAGTGTTAAACAACTGCCACGAGTTGAACATACTATTGGAAGCAAACAACCCGCAATCCACGTACGGGGCAAGGTACGAAGCGTTGAAAGCCAGACAACTATTCATCACCAATCTGGGCGTCAACAATTCGATCAAGTCCAAGCTGATGAGCGAGTATGACGTGGAAATCATCTGGTACGACACGTTCAAATTGCTACGTAAAGACTGGCAGTACGCGCACTGGCAAAGTGTACTCCCCGACGAACGGGTTGTTTAGCATCAAGAAGTATTACAACGGGATCTTTAGTCTGTTCAAAGGCATCATGTATCGGTTGACGTGGAAACATTTATTGCTCGTCAATGAGTTAACGGGTCAACGACGAGAAGATTACTTGAAAAAGTGGCACGACTTGCTGGTAGAATTCCAGCAACTGTTACGCCTACAAGACGATCCAGACCTAGCGGATTTGCTGGTCGCAATCGCCCGCCTCGGCAGCTACGACGTAGTCATAAAAGACGTTATTAACCAGCTCCGGGATAATCTGAGCATGGTTAACGCATATCTCCAATGCATAGCCACCAACCGGATGACTCTGGAACCCGAGGAGTTCCCATCAAGTGCGGATCAGGGCACGTCCGGCCAAACGGCAGTCGACTGCAATACCGTGAAAAACGCACAAACTTTCTTTGCTGATCTTAAGTTATTTTTCAAAACAGTCGATTTCGATGTTATCCGATCGATTGTGACATACATAGACGACGAGAATAAATGGTAAACGTTGTGTTTATTAGGTATTATATTATTAATGTAATTATGGATTTTATTGTCAAGCAATGTTATACTGTGATGACCTAACTAGGGTAGATTCATTGATGTAATAGTCTTAACAACCAATGGAAGACCCTATTCAAATTTCTAGTTAACCAGTGAAACCACGTAAAACTTATTACTTATTTAACATAACTATTAAAAAATGTATAAAAAACATTGTTATATGAGTAATTAGGATAATGATCAGTTCAGTGAATATAATGATCAGTATTCTTGACAACAAACCTGGCTGTTATATGTAAACAACTCTCTTGTTTAAAGCTGTTTGTTAAGTTAGCATGTACTGTATTATTATATTTTTAACATTCGACAAATAACACATAATGTTAAGTTATTATAATATTCGTTCTACTAAAAAAAAAATGTTGCTTGTGTTGGATATTGAGGTGTGTATGTACGTGGATCAAGACAAAATAAGAAATAAACACAAGTTGTATAGTAATAATAAAACAGTAATATTTCACTAATACTAAATACAATATAAAGTAATAATAAAGACTTATTATACACGAACGTTATGTGAAAGAGTGAGTGAATAAGATATCCCCCGATCTCCCTTTTATATAAGACCAAAAGAATATTCTAGAACAAAAAACTGTATTCAAAGCAATTATACTATTGACGT
Source organism: Adelges cooleyi (assembly GCF_023614345.1). NCBI lineage: Eukaryota > Metazoa > Arthropoda > Insecta > Hemiptera > Adelgidae > Adelges > Adelges cooleyi. The sequence continues at coordinate 10,097 of NW_026096297.1, forward strand.
CAATTAACACGCGAATTACTTTAAACACCTTTGATTGGTTAATATGAAATCACGCCATAATTTTTTGCTTATTAAGAAAACAAGTTAATCTAAAACAATATTAATGACAACCTACATTCTAAGAAGAATATAATATAAAATATAACTTGGAAATACTCTTAAACGCCAACAACGCAAAATCCACCTTTGGGACCCGGTACGAAGCGTTGTGATAATTTTAGATAATTTTTTTTGAAATGCCTCCTAATATTTTTAAAAATCACAAAACAAAACTAAGAAATTGTTAGTTTTTTATTTTATAATTTTATAGTTTTAAACAATTTGTTTACAACTGCCGTATTAAATTTGTATTAAATAATATAAAAAAATCACAATAATATAATCTATTTCAAATCAATAAATTTGATTCTAACATATAAAACACGATAAATATACAACAAATTTGTGTTTGTTAGAAGTTTGAAACGTTTAATAACAGTAAACAGATAGGTACTACAGAAATTAAAAGGCCAAATTCCGATACAGCAAATACAAATCATGTAAATGATCATATACAGAATATAAATTTGACGAAGCGTAAAAATTTAAATAATATTTGTTATAACTCTCCACAACAAATGTTGAATAAAAAAATTAACAAAATAGAATTATTTTGATAGCCGAGATTCTGTTTATTATACAGAGTTCAGTAGTAACATTTAGAACCTTGAAATGTGCTGTGTGTGCATAGTATGTGTAATACAGCGTTTTTGAATTTTTTCTAAGTAAAATAACAAAACAATTTATATAAAAAACAAGTTTACTGAAAAATACAAGGTTATTCCTAAGCGTGGGTGTGGTAAGCAAACATGGCGTAATTGAAAAAAATATGGTTTCGGTAAAAATATGTGTTGCCTAAAGACAAAAAAACGTTGTTACAATAACACGTACAATTAACAGTTTAGTTACTATTCAATATCGAGACTAGGTGCTGATTGTCGACGAAATGACGCTTTCAAAATTATCTCCAACGACTATTGTCTTGAGCCTAGTGGCTTTGTTGAGTCTGATGGGCTCATTAAGCCCGCCGGTACTAGCTTTGACAACCGGTTATCGTTATGACATGACGGCAGCAAACACGACGACGGCAGACTGGTACAACGATTTAAAATGCACTTATCTGTTTGCCGGACTGATGCACATGCGATTAATAAAAATCATACTGGAAGATCGAAACATACCTACCGGCATCCCGGTCGAGCTAATGGTCAACTACAACATCCAAGCCGTGATATGCACACTGTATGACGTGGCCGACGTAGAAATCGGTTCGTTGTGGCTGCTACTTTTGTACATGAGCACGGTGAAGTATTATTACATACAACTTATAGCCAACAACGATAACGAAGCCCAACGGACGGCGGCAGTGGACCGACTGGTGGTCATCCACGATTACGTGATAGACAGAATGCAAAACGAATTGACGGTTGACGGTTGTCGACCGGACAATTGGTTCGACTCGTACCCACAATGGAATGCGTTGCAGGTGCTATGCATGCCGAGCCGAACACCTCATTTCTACTTTATCCAATGGGAAGTGTTAAATAACTGCTATAACTTGGACTTGCTGTTAAACGCCAACAACGCACAATCCACCTTCGGGACGCGGTACGAAGCGTTGTGGTCCACACAGCTGTTTCTCAACAACCTGGGCGTCAACTCAATGCTCAGATCCAAGCTGATATCCTCGTACGACGTAAAAGTCGTCTGGTACGGCACGTTCAAATTGCTACGTAAAGACTGGCAGTACGCGCACTGGAAAGTATACTCCCCGACGAACGGGTTGTTTAGCATCAAGAAGTATTACAACGGGATCTTTAGTCTGTTCAAAGGCATCATGTATCGGTTGACGTGGAAACATTTATTGCTAGTCAGTAGTTTAACGGGTCAACAAAGAGAATATTACTTGAAAATGTGGCACGACTTGCTAGTACAATTCCAGCAACTCTTACGCCTCCATGACGATCCAGACCTAGCGGATTTGCTGGTCGCCATCGTCCGCCTCGGCAGCTACGACGTAGTCATAAAAGACGTTATTAAACAGCTCCGGGTTAAGCTGAGCAAAATTAATGCATATCTCCAATGCATAGCTACCAACCGGATTACTCTAGAACCTGAGGAGTTCCAGCCGAGGGTTGTTCAGTTCATATCCGGCGAAACGGCAATCCACTACAATAGCGTGAAAAACGCACACACTTTTATCAATGATCTCAAGTACGAGTTCCAAATGGTCGATTTCGATGTAATTCAATCGATCGTGAAGTACATAGACGACGAGAATAAGTGGTAAACGTAAACGTATTTAACATTGTCACTAAAAAAATGTATAAAAAATATTATTATATTTCATTTATTTTTATTAGTTTTCTTATAATTTTTTTTTTATTACTATCACTTAACTGTTCATTAACAAAACTATGACGTTGCCCATTTACTTTTTCGACAAATCACATGAAATATTTAGTTTACACATTTGTATAATGTAATTTTTTAATTTCATAATAATTTTACATATGCAATATAGTGAAAAAATTGTTACTATTCTTGTGATTTGTCGAAAAATTAAATGGAAAACGTCATAGTTTGGTTAATAGTTAATATGTTTATAGTTATATATATGTATAATACATAGCTGTCCTAAACAATTTTTTCTTTTTTCCCAAAATGTCAACAAAAATTTTGATAATTAGTTTTGGAAAAAGGGTACTCGTATGCCATATGTCTCGAAAAAGATGAAAAAAATTAGTTAGTTTAATTACATAGTGATCGACATTAAAAAAAAACTCAAAACCAGCAGCTTAACAGACTTATAAATTTCCAATAACCTAAGCGGGTTTAACGAGATTAGAATTTTCAAGTATGAAAATATGAAATTAATTAATTAATTTTCCGGTTATTTTTATAAGCTTCAAAGTATTATTTTTAATTCGTATATTTTTTTCTATGAGTAAAAGTTTTTTTGGCTTATTTTAGACCAAAAAGCTAGATAAAATATCAACTATTTAAGATGGTCTAATTTCAATTCTGTTAAGAGTCTAGAGTTTTTTGGCTAATTTATTATGTTATAATACATTTTTTTATTAGGTATGTTATAACAATTTTTTAACTGGAAATTCTAGTTTTTATTAAGATTGATAATTAGTTTCCTTATTTTAAATAACGACAGGCCGAGTATATACAACTAAAATACAATAGCAATAAACTACAAAATTAAAAAAAAATAAAATGAAAGAAAACAAATAAAATATTTTAATGTATTTAAATGAAATAAATTAAAAACGTTCACGTGTAAGGTTAATAAAAAAATTGCGCCGGAAAGTAATTTAGACACATATAGTAAAATGTCAACAAAAATACTTATGGAACGGGTTACTCCAGACAGTTATTATAATTATTGCAAGACTTAATAGTTTTCGGAACATGTTAGAGCAAGATTTACACTGAAGACCTTTCACACGAATGTATCATTATATGCTTTTTAAGAGTTCCAGATCGTGAAAATGTCTTTACACAAATCTCACATTGAAAAGGTTTATCGCCCGTGTGTGTCATTTTATGTGCTTTGAGATTTCCAGAACGTGAAAATGACTTCTTACACATCTCACATTGAAAAGGCCTCTCACCAGTATGCGTCATTTTGTGTATTTTAAGATTTCCAGATCGTGAAAATGTCTTTACACAAATCTCACATTGAAAAGGTTTATCGCCCGTGTGTGTCATTTTATGTGCTTTGAGATTTCCAGAACGTGAAAATGACTTCTTACACATCTCACATTGAAAAGGCCTCTTACCAATATGCGTCATTTTGTGAATTTTAAGATTTCCAGACCGTGAAAATGTCTTCTTGCATATGTCACATTGAAAAGGTTTCTCGCCCGTGTGTGTCATTTTGTGCTTTTTTAAATCTCCAGAACGTGAAAATGTCTTCTTACATATCTCACATTGAAAGAGCCTTTCGGCTGCTTGTGACCTTTTGCGCTTGGTTATATTTTCAGTTGAAATTGTCTTTAAACCTAATTCACACTGAAATGGTTTTTCGACTTTGTATTTTTTAATTGATCTGAATGGATTTTCTTCAGTTTGAATTTGATTATATTTCATAGAACTATTGAGTGTATTGCTAATAAAAAAGTAATAAAAATATGATGATAATAACTGAATAGTAGTCAATCTGTAATGAAACATTTTACATTTTTATACAATTCTTACTCAGTGCAATGAGGATGCAAATTTTCGTACTTGATAACTGCCAAATCTTGGTTTTCTTTAATTTTTATATCAGATACAAAAAAACAATCATTCCCGATTTCTTCAGCCTCCTGTTTAATTGCAGTCATGGTTTTTGGTTTTTTAACTGATGTTTCTTTATTTTTAATGCTTGTTGTATCGATTACTGATCCAACAAAACTTTAAAAAACAAACAAAACAAATTATATAACAAAACTCTTAACATTTATAATAGAAAATTAGAAACACAAATATTTAGCATATTCATTTTCAATTTCTTTAAAGCCGATGCACTTTTAGCAATTAATTAAGAATTTTTTCTTTCATTCAAACCCTTGTTAAAATGTCATTTTGTAAGTTAGTTAATTTCACAAATGCAGTATTAAATAAATTTACATGGATCTTTTTTCCCCGGGACGTTACATATGTATATGAAACGTATTTCCAAACACCAAATATTAACGAACATTTGGACTACCGATTTTTTTTTTACACTATATGTCTGTTGCGATCAAAAAACAATGTGTCTTAAGAATTTGCCTTAAAACCTCTTTTTATTAAAAAAATTATTTTTCTATGTAAAATAATCTCAGCTTTCTAAAAAAAATATTCTTAACTTTTGGACAACACGAAAAAACCACCTTTTTAAATAATAAAATAAATTGTAATGACTTTCTGTTACGCGAAAACAAAAATCAAAATGTTTTCCAACATGCTGATAACTTTGGAAAAATGATTATTAATTTATTCTTTTTATTGCCAAGATACTATAAAAAAACAATAAAAAAGGGGTGTCAAGATAAAAACTAAAAATACTTTAAACGATCATGGCTTAAATAATCAACAAAAAAATTCTTAAAAAATGTTTTCATCGTAACAGTGTCTGTTACGATGAAAACATTTTCTTTGTAATTTTCATAACAATCGACGGAGGTCGGTCCAAATGATCATTTATACTTAACGTTTATACACAAGTTTGTATATATATATGTACTTTTGTATTCCTGAAAATGATAACAATGATTGCATGTTCGATAAAAATAAAATATAACTCAGTCGCCCCAAAAGTATCGGCACAAAAATTGCACTTACGTAATAGAAAGAGTATTTACATATTCACCCTTGACAAGTGCTATATCTTGGTTTTCTTCAATTTGAATTGTAGATTTGAAATAACAGTCATTATCCACTTCGTCGACCTCCCATTTATTAACAACCATGGTGTTTGGTTTACTAACAACAAAAAACAATTTTTGTAGAGTAGTAATAAGGTTATATTTTTGTGTCTTCCAATATATATTTTTGAAGTTTGGGTTTATATAAATTCTTGTTATATTTTAATAACGTACCAAGATATATTGGGCATGAACTGTTAAATAATGTTATGACAAAGAAAACAGTATTACAAAATTTAAGAACCACTTATCTAAGTTAAGTAGTTCGCAAAGAAACTGTAACGATCATATTTCACCTGACCGTTACTTCGCGTCCCAAACCTACTGACACAGCACCCCCGACTATAGGTAGGGGAACGGTCGCACACACAAGACAATGCACGTCGCGTATCATCTAATTAACCAGTTGACTTTACCATTACGGACCGCCAATATCCTCGACCTTGCGCTCTATATTTTTGCCGTTTTACTACAATGTAGAAATAATTAAAACACTCCAATTCTAAAAATCAAACTTTTTTACATGCAATCATTAAAATATGACTTTCAGATGGTTTAAAACTAGGACAATCAGTTCATTATCGTAATTGCAATAAAAAATCAAACTTACCCAATGAAATAAGGATCCATATGTTTATCCATTATGATTGGTATATCTTAATTTCTATAAATTTCCGCCTTGAATGTGAAATAATAATTTTAATATATGGCAAATTTATACTTATAAAAATATGTTTAGGTTCTCTAAATTTATTAGTAACTGTATCAGTTTAACAAAACCTAAAAAATAAAAGTTATATATATATTTAAGGCTTTGATAACAGAAATACGAGTAAAATAGTTAAAATCTATCAATGTAAAAATCAACAAACAATTATTAGCTTCATAGTTAACGTAGATGTAGTCTAATAATATAATATTATGTAAAAAATTCTCATAACCCTGCATAATTTTTTGAAGTGATTTTTTTAATTAGTTTTTAAGTAAATCGTTAAAGTTTTAATCGCCCAAAGGATTTCTCACATAATTTAGAGCAATGTCAATGATGAAAAAAATACAATGTTACACAAAATTTATTTTCTATTATGTGCTTTTCTATATACCTAATACTAAACCTTCTAATATTTAGGCATTGGTGGAAGCTCCAAACCCCACTCCAAACGTCTTTTAAACGTTTATAACAAGTAATAACTACAATAAGCGTATTAATATTTAAAAGTGTTGAAATGTAATTAATATTCTACGGTAGTTTTAATGTGATTAGTTTAGTATGTCGAGGAAGACACTATTGTATGTGAAATCTTAGAAAGTATTTTGTATGAATTGATTTAACCTAGATTTATGATATAAATACCTTTGTATGTGGACAAGGGGACACACTCGTTCCACAGCTACTATTTTGTTAATGTGCTTGTTACTTCTGATACATATATCTATATTGTATTGTTATTATTGGTTTAACTTGTGTCTATAATATTAACTCTATTATTACTCAAAGTGTTTGTTTGTTATTTATTTTGTGTTCCACTACAATTAATCTCAACAGGTTATGGGCCCAGACCACGATACTCAAAAGTCAAACATTGAATACTGACCAATACATACTTACTGACTAAAGGTAATATTTCTTGGAACAGACAATTGTACAGTTCGATCGACGTCATGGAAGATTCGGTCAAGATTACTAAGTTGTCCAGTGCAGAAGGATGGCTGTTATGGAAATTCCAAATAAGGGTCATTGTGAACAGTTTTGACCTGGAAGGAATACTTAGCGGAGAAATACCAAAACCAAGGTTAGTCAAAACATCCACTGAAACAGAAGTACAAGCACGGGCGAGGTGTGCTAATGAAATATCTGCATGGCGAAGGGCAGACGGAAAATGCCAAAAGATAATTGTAACGTCAGTGGATGATGGACCGTTACAATGTTTAATTAATTTTCAAACCGCCAATGAAATGTGGAATAAGTTGCTGAGTGTCTACGAGCAAAAAACAGAGGCAAGTGTACATTTACTACAAAATAAATTTTTTAGTTACAGTAAAAGTTCCTCTGATGATATATCGACCCACATAAGTAAACTTCAAAATTTACGGAACCAACTCAACTCATTAGGAGAAAATATCTCGGAAGGGATGTTAATAACCAAAATTTTAATGACTCTACCATCGACTTACAAACATTTTTACAGCGCTTGGGATAGTGTTCCTGAGGCGAGTAAAAATCTAAATGTTCTAACATCTAGGTTACTTATAGAAGAATCCAGAATGCAACAGGTTAGTTCAGGGGTTGAAGCAGAAGAAAATAATGCTTTGACTGCCAGAAAGTTTCAAAAGAAATTTTCTAAGAAGCCGAGTGGTGAGAAGTCAGTTGAACAAAAATTCAGTAAACAAAATACTGGTACTAAAAAGGTAGGTCCCTGTTTTTATTGTCAAAAACCAGGTCATTTTAAAAGGGACTGCAGAAAGTACAAAAAGGATCAAGAGGGTGCGAAATCCGATTCTTCAAATTCAAGTTCAACAGGGCAAGCCATCTATAGTGAATTATTATTCACGGAAAAAGAAGAGGATCAATGGTTTCTCGACAGTGGAGCAACTGACCATATGACAGGACATATGGAATGGTTTTGTGAGTACAAACAATTTGATTCACCAGCAAAAGTAACAATCGGGGATGGATCAGTTTTGTTGGCAGAAGGTTCTGGGAGAATTAATATATCTTGTCAAATTAAAAACAAAACGTACAAAAATTATTTATCAAATGTGTTGTATGTAAAAGACTTAAAGTTTAATTTATTTAGTTGTGGTGCAGCACTAGATAAGGGATTAATAATGAAGTCTGACAGTAAAATGTGCGTTTTCTTGAAGAATAACAAAGTCGTTTGCGAAGGTAAACGCAACAACGGTTTATATCATTTAAAAATAAAAGTATTGCAGGTTTCTACAGACGTGACATTGACAGGCAATACAAATGATTCAATTAAAAATATTGAAGCGAATGCAACGGCAGTAATGGCTGATTCAATACGTGTTTGGCATAAAAGATTAGCTCATCAAAATATCGGGTATGTAAGAACGTTTGTTAAAACATAATATACAGGTACCAGACAAAGACGACACTTTTCAATGCGATGACTGTATAATTGGCAAACAATCGAGAATGTCATTCAAAACCAGGACAAATATTTCACGAAATATAGGTGATTTAATTTATGCAGACCTATGCGGGCCGATTCAAAAAAAATCGAAAGGCGGGTCAAGGTATTTTCTACTATGTAAAGACGATTACTGTAGATTTCGTACGGTATATTTTTTGAAACATAAAAGTGAAGTGAAAAATAAACTTAAGTTATTTATAAAAAGTTTTAAAACAGGTTCAGGTTTTAAGATAAAGGCGATTCAGACAGATAATGGTACTGGATTTTTAAATGATGATGTAACTAGAATATTTCAGACATTTGGGATACAACATCGGAAGACTCAAATTTACTCTTCTCCTCAAAATGGAAAAATCGAGAGAGAAAACAGAACAATTATGGATTCTGCGAGAACAATGATTCATGCTAATAAAATGGATTTATCATTTTGGGCTGAAGCAGTTAATACGGCAGTATACACGATAAATCTAACTGGTAAAAGTTCTGTGGAAGGTAAGTGTCCATATGAATTATTTTATAATAAAATGCCAGATATAAAACATCTGAGAGTATTTGGGACAAAAGTGTTCACACATATTCCCAAAGAGAAACGTCAAAAATTGGATCCTAGAAGTGAATCAGGTATTTTCGTAGGGTACTCAATTGCCAAGAAAGGATATCGTGTATATTTAGAACAAAAACGAATTATAATTGATTCTAGGGATGTCATATTTAAAAAGGAATGTCACAATACTGTTGATGTATCATTATATGAAAGTGATTTAGATATTCAACACGATACTTCACAACGACCAGTAGCGGACGAGTCAGAACGTGAAGAACCACGTTACGACTTACGTGACCGGGGTCAACTACGAAAACCTGACAGATACGCCGCATGTACAGCGAAAGGTATGGAACCAATAAATTATTATGATGCGATCAATGGTGAAAACAGTCATGAATGGACAGAAGCCATGAATGACGAGTTAAATTCACTTGCTGTAAATAATACTTGGCAGTTAGTAGACAGACCGACAGACAAAAATATTTTGAATAATTCTTGGGTATACAAGGTTAAATATGCGAGCAACGGAGATGTTGAACGTTATAAAGCTAGGCTAGTAATAAATGGATCGAGGCAGCAATACGGTATAGATTATAATGAGACATTCTCACCTGTAGTTCGTTTTGAGTCTATTAGGGCACTTTTAGCAGTCGCAGCCAAAGAAAAATTGAAATTAAAACAATTTGACATAAAGACAGCATTTTTGAATGGGGTTCTTGAGGAACTAATTTACATGTCTCAACCAGTGGGGTATGATGATAAATCAGGCCGAGTATGTAAATTAAACAAGAGTCTTTATGGATTGAAACAAAGTTCACGATGTTGGGATCAAAAATTTACAGAATTTTTATTGCGCTTTAATCTAACACAAAGCACAGCAGACCCTTGTGTATTTATAAATCATGACGGTAATGATAAGATAATATTAGGTATATATGTAGATGACGGATTAGTTATGTCAAATAGTTCATCTAAGATTCAGTCTTTATTATCAACTTTACAACAGGAATTTGAGGTCAAAAGTAATGATTTAGATTATTTTCTTGGGATACAAATAAGAAAATTGAACGATGGATCGTTAATAATTCATCAATCAAATTATGCTTTTAACATAGTTAGACGTTTTAGTATGCAAGACGCAAAAGAGTTGGCGATTCCATTCGACAGGGCAGCGGCATTAGAAACAGAATCAAAATCAATTGGTAAGGATGTGCCATATCGACAAGCGGTCGGATGTTTATTATTCTTATCACAAGTAACCAGACCGGACTTGAGTTATGCTGTCAGCTACGTGAGTAGATATTTATCCAATCCAACGGTAGCTCACTGGATTATGGTAAAACGAATTATTCGTTACATAAACAAAACGATTGATTTTGGATTGTACTATAAAACTGAAAATAACTCAGATTTTAGTGTCTATACAGATGCAGATCTTGCTGGAGATGTCCAGACAAGAAGGTCAACGTCAGGCAACCTTTTTATGCTAGGTTCTTCTACAATAGCATGGCAATCAACAGTAAGTTTAAGTTTATGTGAGGCTGAATACATTTCTGCGGCAGAATCAGTAAAAGGGATCATTTGGTTTAAACGTTTATTACAGGAAATCACTAATAATGAATGTATTCAACCAATATTATATATAGATAATCAAAGTGCTATTCGTTTAGTTAGGAATGCAGAGTTTCACAAACGAACTAAACATATTGATGTCAGACATCACTTCATTCGTGAGAAGTATGAAGATGGAGTGTTTCAACTTCAATACAAGGAGACAAAGGATCAGTTGGCAGATATCTTCACCAAACCATTGCCAAAGGAACGATTCAAGATGATCAGATCAGCTATGAATATCCACAACTGGTTTCAAGTGTGTTGGGACAATAGTTAATTAAGGAAAATATTAATTAAGGGACAGTGTTGAAATGTAATTAATATTCTACGGTAGTTTTAATGTGATTAGTTTAGAATGTCGAGGAAGACACTGTTGTATGTGAAATCTTAGAAAGTATTTTGTATGAATTGATTTAACCTAGATTTATGATATAAATACCTTTGTATGTGGACAAGGAGACACACTCGTTCCACAGCTACTATTTTGTTAATGTGCTTGTTACTTCTGACTTATACATATATCTATACTCTGCGCCATGAGAGAAGTAACCCGTTTCGCGCATCACGACTGACGGCCGCGACTGTCCCGAGGCCCCATTTCCCCCACTTTGTGTCATTCGGTGTCACGCTGAGGCGTGCATACAGCGCGAAACAGACGATATACAGAGTGATTGTATATAGAGTATATTATTTATTATAATTTATTATATTATTATTTTATTTATTATAATAATATAATATGTTATTATTATAACATATTTTTACAACCAGGTCAAGTGAGGTCAGAGGTTTTTGTGTACAGGCAAAGGAAAGCCGCGTCCCGACTTTTGGTGTACAGGCAAAGAAATGACGCATCCCAAACCTTCGTGTGTAACTTAATTATATAAATTAAAACTAAAGAATATTTAAATTAAATATAAATTTAATATTTATTATATAATATATAATATATTATTTATTATTATATTATTATTATAATAATAATATAATAATGTAATAATTCAACAGTAAACGCAAGCGCGTGGTTCAAAGACGTAAGACGTGAGTCTTATGACTTGTGACACACTGTATCGAGTTTACGTTATAATACACCCTATATATGCAGCGCCGCCGCCGCCGCCGACCGTGGGTGTGGCCTATCGGTGGCGATGCGCGGAATCGGACGCGTTTCGGTCGAGCAACGGGTTACTACTCTCATGGCGCAGAGTATATATTGTATTGTTATTATTGGTTTAACTTGTGTCTATAATATTAACTCTATTATTACTCAAAGTGTTTGTTTGTTATTTCTTTTGTGTTCCACTACAATTAATCTCAACAAAAAGACTATTTATTAATTTTCGACCACTGTAATAGCATAATTTAGTGTTAAAAAAGTGAGTAAAAACTGCACTTTAAAAGTATTTTTATGGTATATTTCTTTAAAGTAACTTAAATAATTGTAGGGCAACAGTGCAAAAGGTACTATTTCTCATGTAATCAGTATAGGAAGAAAAATGTATCGATGCAAAATATACTAGGTATTTAAAAAAAAAAATTATTTATCTTATTTTATATTTTAATTTGCTGTTTTATTTTATTACATTTTATGACTTAAGTATATGTAAAGCGGTCATTATGTTTTACGCTTACATTACATCATTAAAAAATAATTTAAAAAAAAATCGTTCATATCTTTAAAAACTATACATCTCTCTCTTCAAAAGTTTGTGATAGCCTGTTATTTGTGATAAGGTCCTTTTGCATCTTATTACATAAAATACTAGTAATGCTATGTGCATTTTTAATCAATTTATTTGTGTTTTATTTTACCAAGTCCAAAGAAATAAAGAGAAATTTAATTAGTAGATGTAGCCATACTTAATCCAATGATCTTTAAACCTAAATAAGAACCGCTATCCGTAATAACCATCTTTCCACCACAGTCGGATTAAAATGACTTCATTCAAGTACATATGAATGATATGATTTCAAACTAACCACTGAAGTAATGTTAATTTAATATAAGAAGGTGATTTAAGCACAATATACTTCATTAATCTTATAGCGAAAATTAGAAAGAGAATTGGCGTTTATTTTTATGAAGTCGACGCAGAATTTACTATCAATAATAAAATAATATAAAGTACTTACGTTTAGCTGCAATTTTCAAAATAGCCGACATAAGCAGTTTTTACCATAGACCTATAAACAAATGGACTGATAGTAGAGAGAGAGGTCCGAATGTCGACATCGTTAAAAAGAGACAGATAGAGTTGTTAGGTATGGCTTGGAAGAATATTATAAAAAATATTATATCATGGAGAAATAGTAATATGATAATAACCGATAACGAAATTTTTATATTAAAAATGTTTAATTCATCTTATTAAAGTATTGAAATTTAATTGTCATCATTTTAATTTCTCATGATGGTTTTTCAATGTAAAATTGGAACTCGACGGTCGCATTTAGGTACTCTGTGTTTGAACTTCTCATTACGTGCCCAAACCATTTGATTCCTTTTTGAAGTCAACAAATACCTGCCACACACTTTATGGTATGTATACCATGTGTTGCACCAAAACAGTTTTCAAGTTAAATCGTTTTGTGCTTAAAAGTGGTTACATTATATATTTACGGCATATGGGGAAACTAATAACTTAAGTTTGTGTTGTTCAAGTTTTTGGTTGTCGTAGTACATTATAAAGTGTTGTATCAAATAGTCGATTACAATATATAAATATGCTATCGACTGCCTCAAGTCTAAAATACGCAAGCAATATTTTATTAATTTAACAGGAAATAAGAAAAATAATTGTTTTCTTTTAAACTTTTCACTTAATGTACGGTTAGGTTAGGTAAAATTTACGGTTTTTTACTATGAATACACTATTGTGCTTTAAGCTGTAAAATGCTTTCAATATTGATTTTGTAATTATTTTGCGAATCATTTTTTCACAATTTTAGTGTTTCGAAGCGTGGAACAATTTAGCAAGGGGTTACATAAAGTGTGGTCAAAAATCAAGAGCTTATTACGCTCTCAAAGAGGCCGTGATGTGTAACGAATTGTGATGTGAAATGAATTATAACAATCTATTTGCAGCGTACTTGAACTGTTGCGATAAAGCTGAAAACATAGAACAGAGACGAAGGTACCTGTCGCCGGTAAAACTGATGTTGGTTTCGGCGGTGTCGCAAATTGAGGTTTGTGTTGTATTAAAACATAATAACGAACATTCTGTGACTATGTTTTTATTTTACAAAAAGAAAAAGATGTCAAACTTCGGCTCGCTGTTGAATCGTAAAATACGTCTTGTTATATTAATATCATAAGTATTAAAATTATGTAAATCTTTATTAAAAATATTATATTATGTTAACGACAAGTTAACAGTTACGAACTTAGTTATTGTTGTTTAATTTATTAATAAACTTATCAAAGTCGGCAAAACACTGCTCTTGAAATTGGCGAACTACACTCGATTGCACCTGATGACGACTCGACGCTTTTTGTAAGTCTGGTGTAATCTAAATACGATCAAATTATACACAGAACTGCAGCTTTAATGTGTTTAATTTAAAAACGTACTTCATTTGTCTTGTGCTCCGTTTTAGTACCTATAAGTTGGTCCAACGAACTCTCAATTGACTTGACGTAGTTGTCAAACTTATTTCTGTTAATGCCTTTATCGCGGGAAAACTTATCCAGATGGGCGTTCATTTTTGTTTGATAAAAATGCTCTCTTATCCTTTTCCGGTCGTCTACTTGTTTCACATAATCTCTGTTCAAGCTCAAGTCTGAAAACGCCATCACTTTCTCCATAGCGTCTTCCGAAATTTTAACGTCACGTGTCATCGTCGGCTTTGGAGCTTTACTAGCGTTGTCTTCCATAACGGTAAATAAATAATTTTGAGTTGAAATTTCCAAAAACAAATAAATAAAACAATCTTGTTGCCTAAGTTGCGTCAAGATATTTCGTATCTTGTGTGTCCAAATTTGTTATTGTAATTTATATTTTAGTTTTTACTACATTGTTTTAAATAAAATATTAAATTATATAATTATTAAATTATGTTTTAATCTAAATAAGTAATGTTACCATTTTTTCTAACATAAAATTAAAATTACTATTTAATCCGTTTTGAAATTTTCAACAATTATTGAATTCTTTTGATTTAATGATTTTGGAATTTAATGTCTGACTAAACCGATAAAGGACTAAAAAGTTATACATTTATTAATTAAGAAACTCTCATACGTATATTACAAATGTATACAGTCAATAATGTAAATATGATCGTCATGATTAATATTACACGAATTTGTACACATTGTGTAGTTAATCATATTAGTTTATTTTCATAACTTATAATCATCAATAGCATTTGCTATATAATACGGACTCAGGCAGTACTCTCACTGTAAGTGATAAATAGTTAAGAAAAAATGCAGGATAATAACCCTGATGAAAATAAAAAAATTTAGTAGTTATGTTTTATTAATATTATAAAATATATATAAGTTAGGTTGAGTAAAGTAACAGTTAGATGGTTATTACGTATAATTTGTTTTCAACATATTCTAATGAGCCAATATTATATTGTCTGTGTAAACTTAGAATGGTCATTGTGTCTACTTACTACAACAGCTACGGATGGAAAAATCATTGTGGTAGGATCGAGTTGAAGATGTTGATGCTCGAACAGGCCGTAACTGTCTGAAACGCTGCCTGTCGTCAGTTGCTCCTTATATAGGTTCACATGGTATTACAACGGCTAAGGCTTAGGTAATACATAATGAGAAGAGATCAAATTCTGCTTCTTTCGTTTTGTCTATTCACCATCGCGGTACTTATACTTTAAGACGGTTAACCGTTACGACGTGTTGCCGGGGTGGCTTATAAAATAATAATAACAACAATAATACAGATACATTGGCCCTTGGTGTACAGCGAGTATAATGTAACAATAAAAACAAAATATGACTTGGACGTGATGAATTACCAATAAAATAATTGGTTATAAAAGAACATATTATTATTATCCGTAGGGTTGCAAATGTCAGTAGGTATTAATAGTAGGTTGGTTAAATGGTAGTATATTACAGTTGTAGGCGTTCAATAAAAATTACAAATTTAAAGTAAAAAAATTTTTATTTTACCCGAAAGTTTGTTGGCACTAAAAATTAGGTATATGCTTGACATCTGGGTACTGATTTTGTTGTATGTTTTCGCTGTAATACTTATAGATAAAAAAAACATAAAAAATGAGTCATTAAAACACATTCAAGTTTTAGATATTTAATGTAAGTCAAATATATTAATTACTAAAAATAATGTTTTTTTGATTTTCTAACTTCTAGACGGATTTTGATATTTATAAACCAATTCCTATTATAATATTTGTTTTTTTTATGCATTAACCTAGTAGTAAGTAATAACCGATATATTATTATTGATTTTGGAATAAGCAAACCTATAAACAAAAAAAGTGCACAAAAAAGACCACGTTTTGACACTGTCGACATACCTCATTAAAACGTATAGCTTTGCCAAGCTGGTGCTATCAGTCGTGTCAAATACTTATTGGTTGCTTAATAGTATATATTCTGTATAATTATTATACAGTATTTGGTCCGTATTCACACGCCTAATAGTAAGCATAATGTTTCAAAAAAATCTTAGTTTAAATAATGTCTTTAAAAAATTGTAATATAAAGACCTACCTACTATTTAAAAAAAAAAATTTAAGCAACTTTATTTTTAAAAATGTATTTACGGCTATTACATTCAATATAAAATTACTATTTTATAACTCGCTTTGTCAAACCAAAAAAAAAACTTTTCTGTTGGAAATACTTAGAATACTAGTCCCTAAAGGTATAATATATAACATTAGTCTAAAGTTAGCCATAATATAAATTTAAAAGTTTCAACTATATTATAAAAACTAATTCAATTGAAACGAATCCAATTACCCGACACCTATATAATATTAGCAGTGTATGTATATAGGTACCTGTAGACGGTATCTATGTATTATCAGCTTGAACGGTGATCAACGAACCATGGACATAAGTAATACTATTCTGTGTGCGGGTTCGAAGACAAAAGACAATAAGTCCGAGTACCTGTATAATTCATTCGATGATGATCCAGAAAAAAATGCAATGTACTCCCGAGGTCAACGCATGTAAACGTTTTGAGAAACCATTGTATTCGAGGGCAATAGACCTTTTAAGATTTCAAAGATATTTTTCTAATAAATAATGGAAAAAAAAATAAAGGTATTAAATTAACGATTTAAATGGTTAGGTATTAATAATGTGCTGCGATTATTATTTGTTTTCATTATTGCACTCGAGCTGCGATTAATGGCATCGTCGACTAGCACTTCAGATTTGATATTACCTAAGTAATATACTTTTAAAGTAACTACCTAGCTCATACCTACTGTTTACTGCCAAAGTAAGTTTCCAAACTAGTTCCGGCCGAGTTTCAAAAATGTTCTAACCGAACCACATCGATTTTTTCAAATATATTTATAGGTGTCATTTTTCACGCTGAAAACGATAATTAAGTCAGCTTTGATAGGTCGGATTTAGTCCTTAACTAATACTAACTAATTTTACATATTATATATATATATATATTATTTTATGCTGTACTTTATCTAGTTATAATAAATTTCATGTTCTTAAAAAAAAAGTTTTTGGTTAACCAGTTTTTTATTTCTAAATAAAATTTTATTTTCAATTCAAAATTTGCCTAACTTCTCTGTTTTTTTTTCAATTAATATTGAAAACATTTTACAGCTTATAGCACAATAGTGTATTCATAGTACAAAACCGTGAATTTTACCTAACCTAACCGTACATTAGGTGAAAATCTTAAAAGAAAACAATTATTTTTCTTATTTCCTGCTAAATTTATAAAATGTTGCTTGCGTTTTTTAGACTTGAGGCAGTCGATAGCGTATTTATATATTGTAATCGACTATTTGATACAACACTTTATAATGTACTACGACAACCACAAACTTGAACAACACAAACTTAAGTTATTAGTTTCCCCATATGCCGTAAATATATAATGTAACCACTTTTAAGCACAAAACGATTTAACTTGAAAACTGTTTTGCTGCAACACATGGTATGTATTATTTTCTAACACACTTAAGTACAAAATCAAAAATTATGAAATCTATAACCATCAAACGACGCCAATTAATATTTTCTAAATCACAATATTTTCTATTCTGAAACAATGAACAACAAAAGACATATATTTGACATCGGGAAAAGGGTTAAATAATTTCGCAAGATTTGAAAAATACCCGTACAAACGTACGTACGTACGGTACGAGTTAGTGAGCTAAAGAAAAGCATGTAAAAAGTTTGAATACAAAAAAAGTGTGTGGCAGGTATTTGTTGACTTCAAAAAGGAATTAAATGGTTTGGGCACGTAATGAGAAGTTCAAACACAGAGTACCTAAATACGACCGTCGAGTTCCAATTTTACATTGAAATTAAAATGATGACAATTAAATTTCAATACTTTAATAAGATGAATTAAACATTTTTAATATAAAAATGTCGTTATCGGTTATTATCATATTACTATTTCTCCATGATATAATATTTTTTATAATATTCTTCCATGCCATACCTAACAACTCTATCTGTCTCTTTTTAACGATTTCGATATTCGGACCTCTCTCTCTCTACTATCAGTCCATTTTTTAATAGGTCTATGGCACAGATTATATGAAAACAGATTGTTCACTCGGGCCTTTAACAATAGGATTGCAAATAAGGCTCTATGATTGGCCCACCAAAATCAGTGTGACCGTCTGAAGGGAATTTGTTTTTAAACGTGTTCGCGGGCTTTCGCATTTGTTAAATAATTGAGTTAAACAGAATGTTTCTGTTGTATTTACCAAACATTTTATAAATATTAATAACCATAATGATAATAATAATAATTTAATAATATTATTCTTACAATTACAGTTGTTTTATATTATCTTACGCACTATACATATAGTATGACGTATCCAAGGGCAATAATTTTAATTTCAATAATAAATTACAATTAATAAATAATAATACATTTAATAATAAGACATTTTAAAATTCCCAATAAGTAAAAATATAATGCGTTATAAACAATAAACATAACATATCCATACTTATTAATATACAATTTTAATTATTTCTAACATAGAGAAATAGTAAGCTGTCCACCATAGGGCATGACAACTGACAGAGCATTAATCAACTATGAATAGTATTGACACGCAGTATTTAATTACATTGTTATTGTAAAAATAATATCAATTCAAAAATAATAAACAAAAAATAATTATAAATAAAATAATACAAATTATTATAAAAAAGTATTGCATATTTATATACCTAGTTATACGTGTTTTAATATAACCAATTTTTTATTTACTTTAATTCTATAGGCTACTCAGATAAAAGTCGTGCCTTTAAAAGTATATTTGGCGTACAAAAAGCGCATACGCGCCTGCTAATAGGTTAAAATAAATAAAAAATAATGAACATGAAATAATTAGTAAAAATTAATAAATCACAAAGTTCACATAAATAAAATAGTATAATTGTTAGTAAAATAGTATAAAAAACTGAAGTGCCGAATTGTTTTCCGTTTAACATGTTACGGATACATATGAGTACTAACAACTGACAAATTTTCAACTTAAAGGTCCCAAAATTATGGCTTAAAAACAAAAAAAACTTGTAACCATCCTAGGGGTGGGAAATGGGAGTAATATAAATTCGACACCAGTCCATTTTTGGTCGTTTAAAAAAAATGTTTTGCCAGAACCATTTCCATTATTCTGAAAATGCAAACTGTATAAAAGACTTAGATGCTATTTTAAGTATTATGAATGAAAACAAATTTAAATATAAAAATATGTTTTAATAATTTTAATTTTTTTTGGTCAGAATAATAATGTCAACCAAAAGATCACCTTGTATAAACTACAGGTGATTCATCTGATGTAAGACATTCGTTTTTTCAGAAAATTAATTCCTTTAAAACTGTTTAAAAAATGTTAGTAATTGATTATTTATTGTTCATCAATCTGTTCATTTGCTATGAAAAAATGTATAAAATATATCATAAATTAAATATAAATTAGTAAATTACAGTCAATTAAAAATTACTAAATTGCCATGAAGTGTTTCTTTTTTTAGAATTCATTCACCTTCCGACATAAGGTTAATTAATTCCCATTCCTCATTCTTTAAAACTAAATGTAATACATTCATGATTGCATTCCTCTAAAAAGGAATGAAATCCAATAAATGCAATCTTTTCAACACTGATATATATATATATCAGTGTTAGTTATGAAATGTCTTTGAGATAATGATAGAGTGTTATCGACGGGATCAATATTATTACCGATATAACATTTATTATTTTTTTAACATTTAATATGATAAATACACAGATTATATGAAATAATCATATAATTTGTGATTATATGAAATTATATGAGATTATATGAAATAATCATATAATTTGTGGTAAATACAAGTTCGATAATTTCGTTCCGGCTGACATGGTCACACTGGTTTCGGCGGAGTGCTTATCAGCTCATTTTTTGTTTACATCGAGAGTGAACAATCTGTTTTCATATAATCTGTGTCTATGGTAAAAACGGTTACACCTCAAAGAGCCACTCGACACGGAGCCACTCGACAAACAACCACCGAAAATCGACACGGAGCCACTCGACAAGCAGCCACTCGAAGGGGTACCAACATATACAATATTTATAAAAAATGCACGATTATTATTCGTGTATGTTGTGCGGCTAGTATTGTTTATTTAAAGGGGAAAACTTGTACATTTCATAATTAATGCAATAAGGCTTAAACTATTTTTAATTCACTGTGTGACCTGTCTCCTGTTTTGAGTTTTTTTATTAAGGTTATAATCAAATCAGTTTCTATTATTGAAATTTATATAAAAAAAAACGGAAAGTATATGAAACAATATTTACAATATTATATTATAGTGATAATTTTCCTACAATAAATTGTCTCTTGAGTTTGTAAAAAAAAATGTTTTTCAAAACATACTTACACGTTTTATAAAAAGTAAAGCAGAATGTTTATTGATCAAATTTCAATGAAATTATACTTTTTTTTAAATTATTTAATACCGATGTATTATACCTATTTATTTAAAACAATACATCGTGAATACCTCATACGAAACTATTCGATACCCGTCAATAAAATTAAACACGTTTACTTAAATACCTTACAACTTCCAATAGGCAATAACACAATAATAAATTATAGTTAAATATTATTTAATTTTGTATTATATATTTTCATATCTGTGTATTAGTTATCATGTTATATATATGCCGAAAACAATAATTCCGAAAAAATTTAGAACCAAAACATATATTAACCGAAAATATAATAGCCGAAAAATATTTAAGTCGAAAATAATGTCATCGAACGTATTTTAGCTGACACTTATTATTTGAACAGAACCTTATAAGTTATAAATTATAATAGTATACAAAAACACTGTTACGCGCGCCGTGTGACCGCGTTGTGTCTACTGTCTACGCTATTTTTATAACATCTGTGATAAGTTCCATTTGTTATTGAAATATACAGCTATTTTTTATTTTGTGGTTGATATTTTTTTTCCATATATACTACCAATGCTTAATTGTTAGTATTTGTTTATACTTAGCTACACAATAGTAAATTCAAACAGGGACAACCTATGGTAGACTGGCGCCTTGCCGATGATGCTGAATAAAATGTTTATATATTATTAAGCCGGCAGTAGTTTTTTGGGGTCTAAAATAACCGGTATGGTTCTTTTGGATCTAGATATGATACACTCACCAGACTTATCACTAATGTCCAGCTAATATATAAAATAGATCACTCCAGTTTATGTGTAAACAAGGTCAGATACAAGGGGAAGGCTGGAGTTAATAGTTAATAGTTTATAATACAATCTATATTAAAATAAATATAAACCAAGTCAAACTATAACGAATTTATGAGTAGTAAATTCACATGACTTCTTAAAAACAATCCAAATTAACTCTGTGTGCTATAATATAATATACATAATATTATCATTGATTATCATTAATCAAAGATATTATGTATAAATGCACAAACAACAAAAAAGTTCAAGTATATTAAATTTATATTTATAAACACAGATTTCCTTATTTCACACTATTATAATATACAAGTTAAAAGTTAGCTATAACTTAAATTTAAGTGACATGTGTATTGGCGTTGTCGATTGCATTATATGTGTGATATTATAATTAACGTGAAGTGGGTCTCATACGGTTAAAAAGTTATTAACGAAACGTTAATATTACTAAGTTTACTATGGTCAAGTTTATACAAACTAACGGTTGGTTACCAACTGCGGCCATCCATCACTGATGTTAAATAATTATGAGATTCGAGCTATCAAAAAAAAAATATAATGGTTCAACACGTTGGCGGTGGCCGGTACTTAACAAAAGACTACAAGGAAATAGTTTTTACTAAAAAAATTGATGATTTCACTGTTTTTATCTATTTATAATGTTATAATTATTAAAATTTATTTTATTATTGACCACGATTTAATAAAAAAAAAATTGTTTGGCTTAAGTATTCTAACAGCCTTGACAAAAATGTATTTTCTAAAATGATTATGTACATGTTTATTTTTAAAAGTTATTACCAGCAGTAATAAACATATAATATTAATCATTTGTTGAATAAAAACGAATAGTGTACATATTATGAACACAACGGATTTCATACAAGTTATTTTAGTATTAAAGTTAGAAACAATTGTGCATTATTAAAGAAAAATACTAAATTAATATAATCAAGTTTATTAAAAATGTTTACTAAATTATTTCCACTTGGCTTATAGTTTTTAAATTTTGAACATAGTTGGAAAAATAACAAAATATAGTTAGAACATTACAAATAATTATGGTATAAATCTACTTTACCGGGCACCCTTTTTTTCGATTATTTTTTTAAATCGACAGTACTTTTAATGTTGATTACGAATATGTAAAGAATTTGCGCCGCTCGCACTTAGTTTGGAAGTTACAGACTTTTAAAGTTCGCCGAAATCGACATACGTGCGCGCCCGGCACTGCACGTTTACCCGCGCCCGCTGGGTACTTCGTCCGTCGATCGCTGCTTAATTATCATCGGATTCCTCGTCTACCTGCCTCCCGCCCGTCGTGGTCCTTTTTTTTTTTGCATCATAATTTCATCACGCTAATATTTGACTTGTTTGGGATTTTGCTATAGCGAACAATGAACAATTTTTGGCTCGCCCGATGCACATTGTTGAGACTTTATAATATTAGCGCCCCGCTAATATTATAAAGTATTACGGGCTATTATAAAGCAATACATGTTATTCATTTTTTATAATTTGGTTATTCATTTATATATTATGATTCTACATACAATAACACAAAATAAATATATAATGCTGTTTTTCTACAAACTCTGATGAAAATTGTGAGGGACACACACACATACATTAATTTATATATATATAGATAATAAAAATAGAAATAATTAATCAGATAAAAAAATCCAATTTATATAGATGGCCTATAGCATAAGCCAAATGGGTGGAAAATATACACATTTGCCAATTAGCTAAAAATGTACTTTTTTTGGATTTTTATATCGGTATTTATCTAATTCTAACCCTCTGCTTCTGAGTTTTTAATAATTAGTTCTAAGTCAATAAAAAGTAAAAACCTTTATCAAATACTTTTTAGTTGTATATATAATATATACATGGATCGTTCATTCCGATACTCATAAAAATGCACACAAATTAAACAATGTTCAATAACTTCATTTGTTTTATATTTAAAATATATTTGTAATTTAATTGGAATACATGAAAGCAAGTTAAAATATTATTCAATTAATATCGTTGCAATATACATAATTTTTTTACCTATGTATTATATTAATAAATAAGTATCAATAATATAAAAATGTACAATTATTTATAATAATAGAGTAAAAGTATTTAGAAACAATAATTATTATTAATAGCATGAGTAAACAATAAATCCTGTTGATTAAATTGAAATGTTTACAATGAACATAGTAACAATGTCTACTATACAATAGGGGTTTTAATAAAAATATTATATTTTCTACAAAATTACTGTTTTTATTTTTATTGATATACAATTTGGAAATTACATTTTTTGCTATTACTCCGTTATAATATGTGGTGTCGGCCGCACAACATACACAAATAATAATCGTACATTTTACATAAATATTGTACATGTTGGTATCTCTTCGGGTGGCTGTTTGTCGAGTGGCTCCGTGTCGATTTTCGGTGGCTGTTTGTCGAGTGGCTCCTTGTCGAGTGGCTCCGTGTCGTGCTCCCAGTAAAAACTGCTTATGTCGAATAATTTGCAGATGTTTAACTAAAATATAATATTTTGATTCATATAACGTTTTCATGTGTATTGATTCTCCAATTTAATAAGATTCAATATTTAAATGTTGTACTATCGAATTAGCTGCTAAACGTAAGTATTTTATATTATTTTATTATTATTTATTAGATAATAAATTCTGCGTCGACTTCATTGAAATAAACGGCAATTCTCTTTGTAATAGTCGCTATAAGATTATTAAAGTATATTGTGCTTAAATCACCTACTTATGATTAACTGTTCAAATTAACATTACTTGAGTGGTTAGTTTGAAATCATATAATTTTTATGTACTTGGATATGGTCATTTTAATCCGACTGCGGTGGAAAGATGGTTATTACGGATAGCGGTTCTTATTTAGGT
Source organism: Adelges cooleyi (assembly GCF_023614345.1). Classification (NCBI taxonomy): domain Eukaryota; kingdom Metazoa; phylum Arthropoda; class Insecta; order Hemiptera; family Adelgidae; genus Adelges; species Adelges cooleyi. Next base: position 34,721 of record NW_026096297.1, read on the forward strand.
TTAAATATCATTGGATTAAGTATGGCTACATCTACTAATTAAATTTCTCTTTATTTCTTTGGATTTGGTAAAATAAAACAAATAAATTGATTAAAAATGCACATAGCATTACTAGTATTTTATGTAATAAGATGCAAAAGGACCTTATCACAAATAACAGGCTATCACAAACTTTTGAAGAGAGAGATGTATAGTTTTTAAAGATATGAACGATTTTTTTTAAAATTATTTTTTAATGATGTAATGTAAGCGTAAAACATAATGACCGCTTTACATATACTTAAGTCATAAAATGTAATAAAATAAAACAGCAAATTAAAATATAAAATAAGATAAATAATTTTTTTTTTTAAATACCTAGTATATTTTGCATCGATACATTTTTCTTCCTATACTGATTACATGAGAAATAGTACCTTTTGCACTGTTGCCCTACAATTATTTAAGTTACTTTAAAGAAATATACCATAAAAATACTTTAAAAGTGCAGTTTTTACTCACTTTTTTAACACTAAATTATGCTATTACAGTGGTCGAAAATTAATAAATATTCTTTTAAATATTAAAATGCTTATTGTAGTTATTACTTGTTATAAACGTTTAAAAGACGTTTGGAGTGGGGTTCGGAGCTTCCACCAGTGCCTAAATATATGAAGGTTTAGTATTAGGTATATAGAAAAGCACATAATGGAAAATAAATTTTGTGTAACATTGTATTTTTTTATCATTGACATTGCTCTAAATTATGTGAGAAATCCTTTGGGCGATTAAAACTTTAACGATTTACTTAAAAACTAATTAAAAAATCACTTCAAAAAATTATGCAGGGTATGAGAATTTATACATAATATTATTTTATTAGACTACATCTACGTTAACTAGGAAGCTGATAATTGTTTGTTGATTTTTACATTGATAGATTTTAACTATTTTACTCGTATTTCTGTTATCAAAGCCTTAAATATATATATATAACTTTTATTTTTTAGGTTTTGTTAAACTGATACAGTTACTAATAAATTTGGAGAACCTAAACATAATTTTATAAGTATAAACTTGCCGTAGATTAATATTATTATTTCACATTCAAGACAGACATTTATAGAAATTAAGATATACCAATCATAATGGATAAACATATGGATCCTTATTCCATTGGGTAAGTTTGATTTTGAATTGGAATTACGATAATGAACTGATTGTCCTAGTTTTAAACCATCTGAAAATCATATTTTTACTTCAAGAAACGCTTAAAATTCAAAAATATATTTTGGGAGACACCAATTTATAACCTCATTAATACTCTACAAAAGACGTTTTTTATTGTTAGCAAACTAAACACCATGGATGTAAATAAATGGGAGGTCGACGAAGTGGATAATGACTGTTATTTCAAATCAACTATACAAATTGAAGAAAATCAAGATTTAGCAGTTATAAATGACGAATATGTAGACACTCTTTCTACTAGGTAAGTCCTTTTTTTATCGCTATTTATATTATCAGAAAACAACAAACTGGTTTCAGTTTTGTAACGGACCTACTTGTCTAGCTGGCTAGACTAGGCAAAGTGGCCGTCGATAAGGCTAAAATAGACGGATCCCCACGGGAAAACGGTTGGCTAGGCCGTTGTCTACGTCTAATTGGCCTTAAAGTCTCCCTTATTAACTTAATATATCGCCCGAGGAGCTAGAACGGGCGGTCACACTGTTAAATAATCTAACTCTCAGCTGCAGGCTACAAGATGTTTTATTCTAAATTAGGGTTTCTAAATAAAATACAAAATTATACAATATATATATATACACTCTGACCTGGGTTGGACGATGAAATGGTTGGTCAAAGCGGAGTTGAAACGGTCGCACACAAAAGATAGTCGGATGGGCGGCTTGTAGTAAAACGGCAAAAATATAGAGCGCAAGGTCGAGGATATTGGCGGTCCGTGATGGTAAAGTCAACTGGTTAATTAGATGATACGCGACGTGCATTGTCTTGTGTGTGCGACCTAACCTATAATCGGGGGTGCTGTGTCAGTAGGTTTGGGATGCGAAGTAACGGTCAGGTGAAATATGATCGTTAGAGTTTCTTTGCGAACTACTTAACTTAGATAAGTGGTTCTTAAATTTTGTAATACTGTTTTCTTTGTCATAACATTATTTAACAGTTCATGCCCAATATATCTTGGTACGTTATTAAAATATAACAAGAATTTATATAAACCCAAACTTCAAAAATATATATTGGAAGACACAAAAATATAACCTTATTACTACTCTACAAAAATTGTTTTTTGTTGTTAGTAAACCAAACACCATGGTTGTTAATAAATGGGAGGTCGACGAAGTGGATAATGACTGTTATTTCAAATCTACAATTCAAATTGAAGAAAACCAAGATATAGCACTTGTCAAGGGTGAATATGTAAATACTCTTTCTATTACGTAAGTGCAATTTTTGTGCCGATACTTTTGGGGCGACTGAGTTATATTTTATTTTTATCGAACATGCAATCATTGTTATCATTTTCAGGAATACAAAAGTACATATATATATAAACTGATGTGAAAACGTTAAGTATAAATGATCATTTGGACCGACCTCCGTCGATTGTTATGAAAACATTTTTTAAGAATTTTTTTGTTGATTATTTAAGCCATGATCGTTTAAAGTATTTTTAGTTTTTATCTTGACACCCCTTTTTTATTGTTTTTTTATAGTATCTTGGCAATAAAAAGAATAAATTAATAATCATTTTTCCAAAGTTATCAGCATGTTGGAAAACATTTTGATTTTTGTTTTCGCGTAACAGAGTCATTAAAATTTATTTTATTATTTAAAAAGGTGTTTTTTTCGTGTTGTCCAAAAGTTAAGAATATTTTTTTAAGAAAGCTGAGATTATTTTACATAGAAAAATAATTTTTTTAATGAAAAGAGGTTTTAAGGCAAATTTTTAAGACATATTGTTTTTTGATCGCAACAGACATTTAGTGTAAAAAAAAAAATCGGTAGTCCAAATGTTCGTTCATATTTGGTGTTTGGAAATACGTTTCATATACATATGTAACGTCCCGGGGAAAAAAGATCCATGTAAATTTATTTAATACTCCATTTGTGAAATTTACTAACTTACAAAATGACATTTTAACAAGGGTTTGAATGAAATAAAAAATTCTTAATTAATTGCTAAAAGTGCATCAGCTTTAAAGAAATTGAAAATGAATAATCTAAATATTTGTGTTTGTTATTTTCTATTATAAATGTTAAGAGTTTTGTTATATAATTTGTTTTGTTTGTTTTTTAAAGTTTTGTTGGATCAGTAATCGATACAACAAGCATTAAAAATAAAGAAACATCAGTTAAAACACCAAAGACCATGACTGCAGTTAAACAGGAGGCTGACGAAATCGGGAATGATTGTTTTTTTGTATCTGATATAAAAATTAAAGAAAACCAAGATTTGGCAGTTATCAAGTACGAAAATTTGCATCCTCATTGCACTGAGTAAGAATTGTATAAAAATGTAAAATGTTTCATTACAGATTGACTACTATTCAGTTATTATCATCATATTTTTATTACTTTTAAATTAGCAACACACTCAACAGTTCTATGAAATATAATCAAATTCAAACTGAAGAATATCCATTCAGATCAATTAAAAAATACAAAGTCGAAAAACCATTTCAGTGTGAATTAGGTTTAAAGACAATTTCAACTGAAAATATAACCAAGCGCAAAAGGTCACATGCAGCCGAAAGGCTCTTTCAATGTGAGATATGTAAGAAGACATTTTCACGTTCTGGAGATTTAAAAAAGCACAAAATGACACACACGGGCGAGAAACCTTTTCAATGTAACATATGCAAGAAGACATTTTCACGGTCTGGAAATCTTAAAACACACAAAATGACACATACTGGTGAGAGGCCCTTTCAATGTGAGATATGTAAGAAGACATTTTCACGTTCTGGAGATTTAAAAAAGCACAAAATGACACACACGGGCGAGAAACCTTTTCAATGTGACATATGCAAGAAGACATTTTCACGGTCTGGAAATCTTAAAATACACAAAATGACGCATACTGGTGAAAGGCCTTTTCAATGTGAGATGTGTAAGAAGTCATTTTCACGTTCTGAACACCTAAAACGACACAAAATGACACACACGGGCGAGAAACCTTTTCAATGTGACATATGCAAGAAGACATTTTCACGGTCTGGAAATCTTAAAACACACATAATGACGCATACTGGTGAGAGGCCTTTTCAATGTGAGATGTGTAAGAAGTCATTTTCACGTTCTGGAAATCTCAAAGCACATAAAATGACACACACGGGCGATAAACCTTTTTAATGTGAGATTTGTATAAAGACATTTTCACGATCTGGAACTCTTAAAAAGCATATAATGATACATTCGTGTGAAAGGTCTTCAGTGTAAATCTTGCTCTAACATGTTCCGAAACCTATTAAGTCTTGCAATAATTATCAATAATTATAATAACTGTCTGGAGTAACCCGTTACATAAGTATTTTTGTTGACATTTTACTATATGTGTTTAAATTACTTTCCGGCGCAATTTTTTTATTAACCTTACACGTGAACGTTTTTAATTTATTTCATTTAAATACATTATAATATTCTATTTGTTTTCTTTCATTTTATTTTTTTTTAATTTTGTAGTTTATTGCCATTGTATATTAGTTATATATACTCGGCCTGTGTGTTTATTTAAAATAAGGAAACTAATTATCAATCTTAATAAAAACTAGAATTTCCAGTTAAAAATTTGGTATAACATACCTAATAAAACAATGTATTATAACATAATAAATTAGCCAAAAAACTCTAGACTCTTAACAGAATTGAAATTAGACCATCTTAAATAGTTGATATTTTATCTAGCTTTTTGGTCTAAAATAAGCCAAAAAAACTTTTACTCATAGAAAAAAATATACGAATTAATAATAATACTTTGAAGCTTATACAAATTAACCGGAAAATTAATTAATTATTTTCATATTATCATACTTAAAAATTCTAATCTCGTTAAACCCGCTTAGGTTATTGGAAATTTATAAGTCTGTTAAGCTGCTGGTTTTGAGTTTTTTTTTAATGTCGATCACTATGTAATTAAACTAATTATTTTTTTCATCTTTTTCGAGACATATGGCATACGAGTAGCCTATTTCCAAAACTAATTATCAAAATTTTTGTTGACATTTTGGGAAAAAAGAAAAAATTGTTTAGGACAGTTTTTTTAAAAAGCAAATTGTTAATGAACAGTTAAGTGATAGTAATAAAAAAAAATTATAAGAAAACTAATAAAAATAAATGAAATATAATAATATTTTTTATACATTTTTTTAGTGACAATGTTAAATACGTTTACCACTTATTCTCGTCGTCTATGTACTTCACGATCGATCGAATTACATCGAAATCGACCATTTGGAACTCGTACTTGAGATCATTGATAAAAGTGTGTGCGTTTTTCACGCTATTGTAGTGGATTGCCGTTTCGCCGGATATGAACTGAACGACCCTCGGCTGGAACTCCTCCGGTTCTAGAGTAATGCGGTTGGTAGCTATGCATTGGAGATATGCATTAACCTTACTTAACTTAACCCGGAGCTGTTTAATAACGTTAATACTTCTTGATGCTAAACAACCCGTTCGTCGGGGAGTATACTTGCCAGTGCGCGTACTGCCAGTCTTTACGTAGCAATTTGAACGTGCCGTACCAGACGACTTTTACGTCGTACGAGGATATCAGCTTAGATCTGAGCATTGAGTTGACGCCCAGGTTGTTGAGAAACAGCTGTGTGGACCATAACGCTTCGTACCGCGTCCCGAAGGTGGATTGTGCGTTGTTGGCGTTTAACAGAATGTCCAAGTTATAGCAGTTATTTAACACTTCCCATTGGATAAAGTAGAAATGAGGTGTTCGGCTCGGCATGCATAGCACCTGCAACGCATTCCATTGTGGGTACGAGTCGAACCAATTGTCCGGTCGACAACCGTCAACCGTCAATTCGTTTTGCATTCTGTCTATCACGTAATCGTGGATGACCACCAGTCGGTTTACTGCCGCCGTCCGTTGGGCTTCGTTATCGTTGTTGGCTATAAGTTGTATGTAATAATACTTCACCGTGCTCATGTACAAAAGTAGCAGCCACAACGAACCGATTTCTACGTCGGCCACGTCATACAGTGTGCATATCACGGCTTGGATGTTGTAGTTGACCATTAGCTCGACCGGGATGCCGGTAGGTATGTTTCGATCTTCCAGTATGATTTTTATTAATCGCATGTGCATCAGTCCGGCAAACAGATAAGTGCATTTTAAATCGTTGTACCAGTCTGCCGTCGTCGTGTTTGCTGCCGTCATGTCATAACGATAACCGGTTGTCAAAGCTACTACCGGCGGGCTTAATGAGCCCATCAGACTCAACAAGGCCACTAGGCTCAAGATAATAATCGTTGGTGATAATTTTGAAAGCGTCATTTCGTCGACAATCAGCACTTAGTCTCGATATTGAATAGTAACTAAACTGTTAATTGTACTTGTTATTGTAACAACGTTTTTTTTGTCTTTAGGCAACACATATTTTTACCGAAACCATATTTTTTTCAATTACGCCATGTTTGTTTACCACACCCACGCTTAGGAATAACCTTGTATTTTTCAGTAAACTTGTTTTTATATAAATTGTTTTGTTATTTTACTTAGAAAAAATTCAAAAACGCTGTATTACACATACTATGCACACACAGCACATTTCAAGGTTCTAAATGTTACTACTGAACTCTGTATAATAAACAGAATCTCGGCTATCAAAATAATTCTATTTTGTTAATTTTTTTATTCAACATTTGTTGTGAAGAGTTATGAAAAATATTATTTAAATTTTTATGCTTCGTCAAATTTATATACTGTAAATGATCATTTACATGATTTGTATTTGCTGTATCGGAATTTGGCCTTTTAATTTCTATAGTACCTATCTGTTTACTGTTATTAAACGTTTCAAACTTCTAACAAACACAAATTTGTTGTATATTTATCGTGTTTTATATGTTAGAATCAAATTTATTGATTTTAAATAGATTATATTATTGTGATTTTTTTATATTATTTAATACAAATTTAATATGGCAGTTGTAAACAAATTGTTTAAAACTATAAAATTATAAAATAAAAAACTAACAATTTCTTAGTTTAGTTTTGTGATTTTTAAAAATATTAGGAGGCATTTCAAAAAAAATTATTCTAAAGCCAAGTTTAATTAAATCCAAAAAATATATAAGAAAAAAAACCAAATTTGTTATAAGATGTCAATAGTATTATTGATTTGTATACAGTTTTTTGTTCTAGAATATTCTTTTGGTTTTATATAAAAGGGAGATCGGGGGATATCTTATTCACTCTCTCTTTCACATAACGTTCGTGTATAATAAGTCTTTATTATTACTTTATATTGTATTTAGTATTAGTGAAATATTACTGTTTTATTATTACTATACAACTTGTGTTTATTTCTTATTTTGTCTTGATCCATGTACATACACACCTCAATATCCAACACAAGCAATATTTTTTTTTTAGTAAAACGAATATTATAATAACTTAATATTATGTGTTATTTGTCGAATGTTAAAAATATAATTATGCAGTACATTCTAACTCAACAAACAGCTTTAAACAAGAGAGTTGTTTACATATAACAGCCAGGTTTGTTGTCAAGAATACTGAACATTATATACACTGAACTGATTATTACTCTGATTACTCATATAACAATGTTTTTTATACATTTTTTAATAGTTATGTTAAATAAGTAATAAGTTTTACGTGGTTTCACTGGTTAACTAGAAATTTGAATAGGGTCTTCCATTGGTTGTTAAGACTATTACATCATTGAACCTACCCTAGTTAGGTCATCACAGTATAACATTGGTTGACATTAAAATCCATAATTACATTAATAATATAATACCTAATAAACACAACGTTTACCATTTATTCTCGTCGTCTATGTATGTCACAATCGATCGGATAACATCGAAATCGACTGTTTTGAAAAATAACTTAAGATCAGCAAAGAAAGTTTGTGCGTTCTTCACGGTATTGCAGTCGACTGCCGTTTGGCCGGGCGTGCCCTGATCCGCGCTTGATGGGAACTCTTCGGGTTCCAGAGTCATCCGGTTGGTGGCTATGCATTGGAGATATGCGTTAACCATGCTCAGATTACCCCTGAGCTGGTTAATAACGTCTTTTATGCTTACATCGGTGCTGCCGAGGCGGGCGATTGCGACCATCAAATCCATGAGTTCTGGATCGTCTTGTAGGCGTAACAGTTGCTGGAATTCTACCAGCAAGTCGTGCCACTTTTTCAAGTAATCTTCTCGTCGTTGACCCGTTAACTCATTGACGAGCAATAAATGTTTCCACGTCAACCGATACATGATGCCTTTGAACAGACTAAAGATCCCGTTGTAATACTTCTTGATGCTAAACAACCCGTTCGTCGGGGAGTACATTTGCCAGTGCGCGTACTGCCAGTCTTTATGTAGTAATTTGAACGTGTCGTACCAGATGATTTCCACGTCATACTCGCTCATCAGCTTGGACTTGATCAAATTGTTGACGCCCAGATTGGTGATGAATAGTTGTCTGGCTTTCAACGCTTCGTACCTTGCCCCGTACGTGGATTGCGGGTTGTTTGTTTCCAATAGTATGTTCAACTCGTGGCAGTTGTTTAACACTTCCATATTGGTATAGTAAAAAGTAGGTTTGCCGCTTGGCGTGTCAGCCGCCTGCCGCGTGTACCATACTTCGTAAGAATTGAACCAATTGTCCGGTCGACAACCGTCAGCTATCAAATCGTTTTGCATTTTGTCGATCACGTAATTGTGGATGACCATCAGTCTGTCCTTGGCCGCCGTCTGGTGGGCTTCGCTCTCGTTGTCGATGAAATTATGTTTGTAAAAAATTTGCACCGTTTTGTCGTACAAAAGTAGCAGCCACAACGAACCGATTTCTACGTCGGCCACGTCGTACAGTGTACATATCACCGCTCGGATGTTGTAATCGGCTATTAGGCCGACCGGGATGCCGGTAGGTATGTTGACATCTTCCAGCATGATTTTCATCAATCGCATGTGCATCAGCCCGGCAAACAGATAAGTGCATTTCAAATCTCTGTACCGGTCTGCCATAGTCGGGGTATCCTCCGTGCCATAAACGTAACCGGTTTCCAGCGACAGTACCGGCGGGCTGCATGAGGCTATCGGGCTCAATAAGGCCATAAGGCTAAAGACAATTGTCGGTGGTGATAATTTCGAAAGCGTCATTTTGTCGACAGTCTGCACCTAGATTCGATACGAAATTGTACGGTATATTTTTTGTGTTCAAAACTGGGTAGGCCATTCATTATTTACGGAAACCAAATTTTTCTATAAGCCATTCTTGTTTACCACACCACGCATAGGCGTACTATTGTACTTATTTAGTAAACATGTTTTTACATCAATTGTGTTATGTCATTTAACGTAAAAGAATAATACAAAAACACGATATCATACGACGTACTATGCACACATCGTAAGGTTCTAAAATGTTACTACTGAACTCGCACAACGATTTAGTTATATTAATATTTCCCAAATGTTTGTTAGAAAATCGATCGCTTTAATTTTAATATATTATATATGTATAATACTCGTATATATACTATGTTACATTTCTTACATCCAAACGTTTGTATAAATAAATGTTTAAAATATATAAAATTAATTTAAAAGGAACTTATATACCACTAAATCACCTGGTTTCATGTAGTTCAAAAAAGGAAAGGTTTAATTACATTTATTAAGGCAATAATTGTATTTTGCCGTTCACCAAATCTAAATTAGATTAACAAAAAAAAAAATAATAAAAACCCAAACAGGACAACTATTGAATTTTAACAACTGTACACTTTGGTTTTGTAGTATAATTAACATTAACTTCTGCCATAGTCAAAAGATTAAATGGATTATGATTAGTTAACTCATTACCCTTTCATTTGTTGTAACAACGCTTAAACTGTTATGTACAGATCTATGCTTCAGAAGAGTGTACTACCCATCACAAAGTAAATCTATCAGAAAATATATTAAACCTACAAATTTTTTCATCAAGTGACTATAATCAACATTTTCAAAGATTTTTGATTTTTTTGAAGTTTCAATTAAATGTGAAATATTTATATTTGCCGGAACTTTATCCGGACCCTTGGTTTTACTTACCATTGATTTATATCCACATTCAGAAGCCTTCTATCAGTCGACGACAATTATTGCCTGAGAAATGATAACCACGAATTATTGCATAAGATGAATTTATTTTCAGTTTGGTATATACGTGTATACTTGGCATTATACCATAAATACATCATAAATAGTACTTCGATGCTAGGCATTCTGCCCGAAAAGTTGGCTGAAGTATAACAATATGTTACGATATCTATTAATTTAAGACCGAGTTGTTGGGTGTTTAAAATCTTCCAAAAGTGTACCACAACTGGATCTGTGTAGAATCTTTTCAAATAAAATAAATATTATTTTACAGAGTAGTTTCTAATATTTTAAGCACAAAAAGAACCATATACTTGGATTGAAGTTCCATTATTAAAGGCAAGCATTGTGGCGCAATTATTTCAGCTCTTTGCTTAATACTCGATGTTACAACAACAAAGTTTTTCTTTTTCGCAAGGCGTAACATCATTGACTCGACTCGAAACTGAAATAAAAAAAAGTGATTTATCTATTTTTTTTAAATTTAAAAAAAAAACTATACTTTCATACATGTGAACCTCTTGATAATACTTCGTAGAATTATATTCCAAAAAGTTTTGTGAGTTCACTCGTTTGACCGATCAAATCAAATTGTTGTAAAACGTTAATTGTACTTTCGACTTAAATTAGATAATGATCAACACTCAACAGTCTAAATGTTATTATTTTAATTTATATTTCAACTTATTATGATCGAGAATTCCTAACCATTGCTTGTATAACAAACTATTGCAGAATATTACTATCCGAACTATTGTATGCTCTGAACGAGTTAAAGAATTCAGACTGTGAATCGCAACTCTTATGTGTCTGAAATAGATTTACATTAATCAGTTTTTCATTAAACCCGGTAAAACTTATGGACAATAAATTCTATCTAATACTTTCAATAGCACAACTATCATTGTTGATAATATTATTTTGTTAGTAGCCACTTGTACGTTTAAATGTGTCCATGTTGTTCAAAGCATTCTCACAACTCGGAGATTTTGTAATTGAAGTTCAAATTGTACTGAATGTAGTAAATTTATCATCACTTACAATATTCAGTTCTGAATTTAAATTAAAACTGCTATTGTCATTATTTGGTGTTTGACTGGATGTCTCCATATATTGTTCGTACTTTGTTTGATCTGTGTTATTCACTATACAATTTCTTGAAAAATACAATGAAAAATACATTTTGAAAAATTACAAATACTAACCTATCCGAGACATTCGATTTCTGACTAAAATTAATTTCATCGGTAATAGTTTTGGAAACATTTTCTTCACACTGATTTGAATAAGTATTACAGTGATCTGTATTTTGGGAATATATAAAACATAATAAATAAATAAAACTAAATCAAATTAAGTGAAATATGTAAGTTTGCTATTTGATGTTATAATGTTGTATAAGGTAAAACATAATTTTGGGCATTACTTAAATAATAATTGCAAATAAATTTGTATTTAAAATAATAATAAGTTATATCATAATTGGAATATTCAAACTAAAATGTATTTAAATAAAATATCATTTGAAATAAAGTATTATTTGAAAATAAAAATGTATTTCAAATAATTATTTGATAATTAAATAAAATTATTAATATTGTACGATAATAGCGACTGATTTGCGTTAAAAATATTACGTTAAATAAAAAAAATAAATGTGCCTTTCGTGCAAATCTATTAAAGACAAGGACTTATCATTATGGTTCATGTCATTATCAGAATTTTCTTCTTTTTCACTTTCTTTATTACAAGTTAATTCGTGATTATTATTTTGACTTTTTATTTATTCGTTCATTATCAAATTCATTAAATCCATACTCTGTCTATCCCCTACAAAAAAATATTTTGTTTCAAAAATTATTCACATCAAAATTTACACAATATGAGAACTTCTTTACATACATAATGGCGCTTTGGATTGGAAGGTTTGCGATAAATTTAATATTACATTTTCATTGATTAGCTTCTAATTTCGATGATGATTAATTGATTTTTTTTTGCTACTAAGCAAAAGTATAAATTCATTAATATGATAACTAACAAATTTTAGCTACATGAAACTTTATTCTACTGTGATGCTTGGTGATATAAATATCAAAAAGTATCGAGTTGTTCAAGTTGAAACCAATTCAGGAAGATGGATTTGTAAATAATTTAAGACTTTTTAAAATAATAAGTTTAAATTTATTGTACATTAAAATATGAGTAGACAAACTGCTACATAGATGTATTTTGCTTGAGTGTAATAATTCGTCTGGAATAGCCTTAGATCCTACTCCTATTTATATGGTTATGCTAATCTGTGTAATGTGTTTATTGTGTAAGTTGTGTTGACTTGATGGGCGGACGCTACAGCGGACGCACATCGTATGATTATTTTAATTGGTATTATTTTGGCAATCTAATATTATAAAATGGCAATAACATGTTTTTCCCAAACAGCTTATCAGAGAGTAACGGACTCTAAATAGTTTTGATATATATATATATATTTGTAATATAATTTAATCACTACGCCAGATAATCTTGCAGGTGCGCTCTGTAATGACCATTAGTCATCTTTCGTATAAGCATGAATAAAAACTAAAGGGTTTCAGAGTTGTAAAATCACCAAATTTTAACATTAAACAGAATAAAACTTCAATCAAAATTATATAGATAATACCTTATAAACGTTATTTAAACTGCTTTATTTTTAAACTTTATGGTCTTGCTGAAAACCACAAAAAAGCCAAACAAATTATGGTGTTATACACCCATTGTTTTTTTAAAAATATTTTTCGATAATAAGGTTTTTTTAATTAGCTAACGCGGTACATAACTTTAATTCTATAATAAAATATATTTATGTAAACATATGTATAAAATAGTCAGACAATTTAATATTATTTGGTTCAATGGTTAAATTAGTAATTTAAAAAAATGAATGGCTGTTTAGTTAATAAATATATATCCAATAGATTATTTGAAGGAAATTAAAATAGCTTGTTAATTATTTATTATTGTTGGTGTATTAAAATTTTAAATTTTGCTAAAAGTACCTCCACAGCCATTGTACCCAATTAATAATAATAATATATTTTTTGTAACAAACCACTAATTAACTCCTAAGGAGTATAACAAATTATGATATATAACAATTCTGTAGTTGACTTGAAATCTTACGTAGGTATTGTGTTTTAGAAAATAGTAAAACATTAGTCTATCAAATAATAATAATAATAAAGATTGCGGTAACAATTTTGCAACAGTTTATTAATTGATTTTATTATTGTATGAATTAATATATAATGAACTGTTTTTTGTTCACTGAATAATTATTATTAATAACTTAGTTTAAATTAGTACAAATGTGTTAGGTACAATTTTCTAAAATTATATGTTATTTAGTGTAGACAATAAACATATTTCACATACAAAGAAAAAAACTAATTTGTAAAAAAAACCTATTCCAACGCCATGCGTAGTAGACTTTATTTAAGGCGCAGTATGACACTTTTAAATAAGCAGTTGTCTTTACGCACACGTTCACTTGAAAAATAAGAATGTACTTATATGTATGATGTTATAATGTTATGCAATAATGGACTAATTTAAATTGTCGTTTTGAGTTATATGGAATAAGATTTTTTTTTATTTAGTAATACTAACAGTAACAGTACATTTTCTTTTTTCCAACAAAGTTGGCTATAAATAATTTGTTTTTTTTCTTTTAGACTAAAAATTTCTAACAAAAAAAATGTATGTATATAAAACTTCTTATCATTAATATTTTTGTCGTAGGAGTGTCATTTCATAAGCCTCTATAATGACTTAATTCAATTAAAGAGAATTCCACACGAATATTTCGATATTTTTTATATAGAACTAGATATTTTTTTTTTATAATCCTATTTTGTTTATAACTCTAGGAATCCGAATTTAATTTATTCGGTTTGAAATTAACCATATTTTGCAAATTAATAAAGTTACTTTTTGTAGTATAACAATTTATTTTTATTTTTATACATGAAGAAAGACTATAATACAATCCAAACAATTCGACAATTGATTATCTCATTATCCGAATATTTCTACTTAACAAAAACGGACTCGCCGTTATTATTGTTTTTTTACCAAATGGTAATTCTTATGTTTCTTATACCGAAAAATTACTGTATATAGCCTACTTCTATCTGTGTGAATGTACATTAAAAAACTAAATCGGTCATAATTAATGTTAATTAAAGGTTAATGACTGTATTTTTCAAAAATATAATATTATTGTTGGCCACGTGGTAGGACTAACTAAATAAAAACATGCAACCATTCTTATTTTCTTCAAAATGTTAGTACAGCTATGAATAATGAAAATCTTAATTTGGAAATTATGTCGGCTACAATAAAATACTATGTATGTAAAAACTGGAAAACATCCGCTTTTTATTATGTTATATTATATTGTTTTATTACGTATATTATACCTAATAAAACCTATAACCTTTTTATTAACTAAAAAAATCATTCAATTACCACAATAGCAATTATGGTCTAAAAATAAAAATATGTTGTGCAGCATGTTTTGGCACAGTTGAAAATTTCGCTGTAATAAATATATTATTACCGTTTTTGTTAATGTCTTATATCCGATTAAATGGCTAATAGAGTATAACAGTTACCATTTGTTGACATAATACAACTTCGGTTGTATAGTGCAAATACCATGTTTAACCCGAAAATACGCATTTTGGCGGATATTAGCTTTTGACACAAGTCGCTGTAAATTGCGGTCCATTTTTAATGTTTTATGTAAATTATGGTATATTTTGTACTTGTATAATCCTATTAGAATGCAAATTTTTGAACTCTATAACAAAATAAATAGCATTGTGTAGTATTTGAAGGTAGTAAAATATAAACAAGTGGAACATAAACTCTGATTTATTAATTCAGAATGGATGATTTTAGATGGCCTAGTAAACGTATCGTCAACCATGACTGTATGTAAACTGCGTCCTGTTTCTAATCGCTCAGCGCCGTCACTTCGCTCCGCTAAACTAAAAAGTATTCTAGGTTCGCAACATTATAAAATAAATAACAACACATTTAAAAACTAAGCTAAGCCATATTAGGAGCTACCTATAAAAATATTAAGTTTATTTCAACTTTGTTTGATAATTAGTTATTTATTATTAGTTATTACAGTATGGCTTACAAAAGTATGACAATTGAAATAACTTTTGTTCTAGCGAATATTTTTAAGTTTTCTTTTTTAAATAATTTATACTCATTTCCGCTTTTCATCTTTATATTTATTCTCTCCACCCTATACTTAAATTTACCAAAAAATGTTTTTCGTCATCTGTCTACAATTTTTAACACTTATAGTTAATTTATAATTTAAAAAAAAAATTCTTTTATAGAGTACCTATTTATTTAATGTTTCGAAAATTATATAATATGTGACTTTATTTGTGGTTTAAATTTTTTCCTTTTAAAATTTCAATAATTTAAGAATTTACAGCATTACTGTAAAATGTAGGTATTGTAGGTTAGCTATTTTAACTAACACACTAAAAAAAACTAATGGTTTTAATACAATTTTAAACTATACTATATTTTAATTAATTATATTTTTCGAACTGATTACACATAACTTTTTTACTTATTTTTAATCCTGTATGTGAATTTAGATATGGACATTATTGAAATAATTTTAGTATATTTCTCATAAATTTAAACAGTTTAATTATTATTAAAATAATTATAAATTTCGATCAAAAATGTCTTAACATTTTTATTTTGTTACTCCTTTGCCAAAATATGTGAATCTGTTCATTCCTCCCTAATAAGAAACAACTATATTACATTATCTAGGTAATTTATTTTAATTACATAACACATTACTCATCTTATACTATTGTAATCATTTCAGTTTACTCCCTGAACTTATAATACTCATACTTCTGATATACCACCACAAATTAAGCACTTAAGTATATATACCTTTAATGTTTCATGCCACGTGTACTTTGGCGATTAAACTCCAAACGCTGGAGCCCGCACTTAATTTTTATCCGTCTAACTTCTAGACATTTTATTTAAATAAAAAAATAAAAAATTAGCCTAATTTTCAAAGAAGCAGCATTGAACACTAGCTTTTTTAGGATCGTACTAACTTTTTCCATCTGGGAGATAGTTCATACTAATATTACGTATAACAGATGAATATAAAAATGTTCTAAGTACTGAAAAATATAGTAAAATATGTATCTGCATATATAGGGAAAAAAATTGTTTTCAAAATATACATATCTTCCTAGATAACGAGTGCCATACGCAATAATCACCCTGTACTCGATAAAGTAAACAACTTTTGGATACAAAAAAAATAGGACACGGCTTGTTTTCCCGTAAAAGTTTGGTTGGTACAAACAATAAAATTGTTTTTGTGGTTTCTTTAAATAAATAATATTGCAGTAGAGAATTTTACTGTATACGTTACACTGTTTTAAGTCGTACTCGAACCGTAGAAGCCATATCGTTTCAAAGTATAATTTTATTCCTATAGCAATAGCGGATTTTAAGGATGGCATTCAAAGGAAGTTTTATCAGAATACTATATTTGTCATTTATTGTTTTAGTAATGACTACAGGTAATTTATTATATATTTTTACAAATATATTATTGTAAATAATGTAATAACAATCATTTTTTAAATATTTATAATTTTTAGTCTAATACGTATTTATTATATTATAATTTTAATAATTGTTATAGTAAAACACTACGCATGATTCAAGCCTTTGGTGTCAAACTATGGGTCTTAATTTAAACGAGTCATAATTTACATTTGATTCATTCTGCCGCGCAGTGATAATTCTTTATCATTTTCAAACTTAATGTTCACGGTCTTATTAAAGTCCCTAACTAAAGTTTTGTGATTATCAGAAGATTTTAATTTTTCTGAACGTGTAAATTATAATATTTATTCTACAGCTATTAGAGACGTGGGATTTTTAAAAACGTAACTGTTTCTACTTTAAGATACCTAAATGTTTGTGAATACTGTATGTATCCTTGGTAAAATTGGCCCTAAAATTTGGTTCAGTTATTTGGAACCCTTTTCACAAGTCAGTCTCAAAATTAAATTTAAAACTACAAAGGCGATCCTGCGAATAATTGATTATAAAGTTGATATGTCTAGTAGAGATATTGGGAAGGTTGATGTTAAACTTAATATTCTAACGTTAAAAATCAAGACGCAAATTAGCTGTTAGGGTATTTGTTTATAAATTACTAAATAACATGGTTGACTGTCTGGAAATATTGAGCGAAATCGGATTTAAAGTACCAGAATTTAATGTACGCTTTAACTTTTTATACGCATAAAAGCTCTCTAATATATGTAAAATTTTGTTTACTTAATCGTCTTTTGATGACGTGTCCAATGAAGTGTCTAATTACTAACAGTTACTACTTACCATTTACAATATTGATGTTTAGCTATTGTTATTACTATGGTATTTAATTAGTTTACCTAATTGTCTATGGATGTCGTGTAATGAAATGTCCTATTACTAACTGTCAACTACCATACAATTACTTAAAAATATTAATGATTAGCTTCTATTATTACTGTGGGATTTTATTTTTAACCCTTATATGTTTTTGCCACGGGTACACATTTTTTATTTCTTCTTCTAACCGATTCGCGTGACGGAAAATTTTTGAGTGTGACGCGATCTACCGGTGGTTTTTTTACCACTAGATGGCGCCAAAATAGATTGCAAAATACCGCAACCTTCAAAAACATATAAAATATGATTCAATGTTTTTCTGCGGAGTGGAGAAATTTACTCTGTGTGTGTTTTCTTTAAATCATTATTGTTGTTGTTATTATCTTTATTTTTTTTTCAGTCAAAGCCGGAAGACCCAGAAATCCTGGAAGTGAGTGTTATTAATACATTTTGTTTGAACCAAAACGAGCCTCACAGAGATTGAATATTTTAAGACAAAACATTTTATAACATAATAGAAAAATGTCTTTAGAAATTTGTAATTGTTTAATTTTACTCGAATAGCTACAAACATTTGTTTAAATATAACATCTAAATTAAATGTCCAAATATAAATGACATTAACAGGCTCGTACAGCGCAAAGAAATCCATTAATATTTTTCAAACATACTAAAAAATATTTTCACAATATATTTGAAAAAAAAAACATTTTTAGTTTGCCATTGGGGCGCATGGATTGCTTCTCAGAGATGTCAAAAAGAGCAATAATAGTATAGTGATCACTAATAGTGGAGTCTTCTTCTTCTTTATGTTCCTCTTCTATCGAAGGTTGGAAATCATCATGGCTACATGTTCTTTGTCGTCGGCTGCACTGAATATTTCTTTAGTGTTGTATTGGAACCACTCTCTTAGATTTTGCAGCCAGCTCGTTCTAGGTCTTCCCCTAGAACGAGCTGTAGTAGCTAATAGTGTAGTAGAATAATATAATAGTACATAGGATCTATTAACTGGATAAAATTATAAAATTAACTAAAAAACTTTTAAAAGACTAAACTAAGCAATAATACTACGAGCTAATAAAATTAAGCACCTACAAAAATCATATTGATTTTACTTTTTTTGTGATCATTTAATTGATTTTAATATAATGTATTATCAGTTATTTAAATATATGTCTGATATGATGTGTGAAAGATTAAATTTTTTTAATAAAATCCAAAGGCAGATTAATTTTATTAATTCGTAATTTTATATTTTTTTATATAATTAGTTAAAATTAACGTTCCTTCGACATCTGATATTAGTTTAATGGGGTACCTTTTTACTGTGTCTAATATTTAATTTTATAATTGTAATAATTTATCATGTTCTAGCAAGTAATGAAAAATAATTTAACTACTAAATTATTACTAAAAAAATAATTTACTCGAATTTTGCATTTTTTTTAATATTACTAATTTGTTATTTCCTAGGTGAAGAACAACCTCCTCTTCCCGGTTTGTATAAGTATAAAACTAATTATAATTTTTGGACATTTTTCATTTTTCAATATAAAATTATTATAATATATTTTACTTTTGTAAGTAGGTAAAGCAGAGGACCAAAAAAATAAGAGTAAAGAAAGTATGTATTGTGACATATCTCTTTAGATTTTCTCTAAAAACTATATTTTGTTTAAAATAATTATTTTTACAATAAACTGTAGTTATCATGTAAAAAATATATAATTATATCTATTTAGTAATTTATTTTGGAGTATAATAACCTTAGATAATTTTATTAATACTTAAGTGGTATTTATGTACACATTTGGAAATATAAATAAAAAAATTGTTGTATAATATGCATAAAATATACATCAAATTGTTTAAAAATTAAAAAACTTTTGAAGCTTGAGTGGGGTATTATATTTACACTATTTATATGACAATAAGACAAAATGTCCCAAAAATGATCGAAGCTCATAGCAGACTTAGCCTTCCTTAAGCGCTGCAGGGATACAAATATTTTGCTGAATTGTGTGAAGATCAAACACAGTTTACAATCAGCGAACACAGCAGCAATTTTTCAAGAAGCCAGCAGGAAGTTAATAAAAACGGAGATTTACAAAGTACGGAAGAAGTTGTCAATAGTAGACAGCAACATTGGAGACATAAAGAAGTTATTAAATGAGGTCTGGATCAAAACACGTGGTGCAAACTTCAAGACATGGTTGGCAAGCAAGCAGAGAGGATTAAAAGGAAGAAAACAGAAACTCAAACTCAAGAAGAAATTTGACAAATTGAAAGACGACCAGAGTCACAGTAACATCCAAATACAAGAGAAAAAATCAGCAATTGTAAATCTATCGTCAAAACAATTGGATGAAGACAGTGTCAAACTACTAGAGAAAGGTTTCAACTATGCTGTAGTCCCAAGTAAGATACCGAAGGAAGAAATCATCTGTGGGGTAGAAGCAGGTATCCAAGGTATACCAGAAGTTGAACGGGAAATAATCAGACAAGAAACGTGCAAGCTGTTAAGAGAAGCCAAAGCACCGATGACAAACATAACCAGGAGCAAACTTAGAGCGGCAAAGAGATTAAGGCTGGATAAGGAAATTTTGGTTTTCCGGGCGGACAAGGGAAATGCTATGGTGATTATAAACACAGCTGATTATGACTCAAAGATACAAAAGCTTTTGAAGGAGGGGCCTTATAAGCTGTTGGAGAAGAACCCTTTCAAGAAAAAACACAATACAGAAAAAACTCAGAGGACAGGTACCAAGACTTCCTACAATATACAGCGTCCCGAAGATACACAAAGAAAGAGTGCCGCTAAGACCAATAGTAAGTGCAATCAATAGTCCCACGTACAATTTAGAAGGGTATTTGTCAAGTAAGCTGCAGAACGAGATTGGGAAAACAGACACGTTTGTTAAGGATTCGGCGAGTTTTGGGAATAAGCTGAGAACAATGCGATGGTTTGAGGGAGAAATGTTGGTGAGTTTCGACGTAGTCTCGCTATTCACAATGGTGCCAGTGTCAAAAACGTTGGACATTATTAAACCAAAAGGTCGGTCAGAGGACAACCTTATCGACCTACTTGCCCAGTGTACAAAATCAACATTATTTACCTACAAATCGCAAGCGTATGAACAGACGGATGGCATGGCGATGGGATCAAGGTTGGCATCAGTCTTTGCAAGTGGTTTGGAGTGGTTTGAATAAGAAGCTGTCTCAACATCAAAACACAAACCAAAGAAATGGTTAAGATACGTGGATGACACGTTTGTCATTTGGCAGCATGGAGAGAAAAAGCTTGAAAATTTCTTACAACACTTGAACAATATCCAGACGAACATAAAAATTACGATGGAGAAAGAAGACAATGGCAAGCAGGCGTTCCTAGACGTATGTGTTGAACGACGGGTGGATGGCACTTTTGGCACAGCAGTTTACAGAAAAAATACACATACAGACCGATATTTGAATTCTGAACCACATCATTGCCCCAAACAGAAAGGGGGAATTTGCCACACGTTGGCCACACGATCTGTTCGCATGCAGAAGAAGAAAAACAGCACCTCAGACAAACGTTATGTAGCAACGGTTATACCATTAGTGCAGTGAACAAGGCCCTGCGAAACGCAGAACGTAAAAATAAACAACAAGGCGCAACAAGGATTATTCAGGAAGAAGAAGATATCAAAGGCACAGTGGTAATTCCGTTTATAAGTGGATTGACCGAACGCATAGCACGAGTAGCAAGGAAATACAGTATAAGGACGGTTTTCTCAACAGTGAAGAAATTGGAGGAATTTTCCGGAGTCCAAAAGATGAACCAAATGTCCAAATGTCTCGTTAAACGACGAGTTGTAAACCATTTTCACCATTTGGTCAAATATGTCCACCTTCTTTTAAATTAATACAATTTAACGTCATGTATCTAATGTGTCTATATGTAAAATAAAAATAAAAAATTTAGACTATGATAACCTTAATTTATTAATTTTGTTATTGTATAGAAATCGAAGACACTGAAAGTATGTACACGTTTTGATGATAAATAATTATCATATCTTATATGAACCCAAAGTGGTTTGTTTGATTTAATTGTACATTCAATTTATTATATTGGTCACTTTGGATTATTTAAACTTAATTTTTTTTTAGCAATCCCACCAGCACCCATCGGTATGTTTACGTTTACAAAATAATAAATAACAGTTTACATAATATTTGTATTCATTTAATAGTAATAATTTTACTTAATTTTAAATTGTATGTACAATAATAATTTAATTTGGACTAAAATTCTTTACGTTTATACGTAAACGTAGATAAGTAAACAATAATTAATCATTTTTTAGAATATAGTATAATTATACTGTAACGGACCTACTTGTCTAGCTGGCTAGGCTAGGCAAAGTGGCCGTCGATAAGGCTAAAATAGACGGATCCCCACGGGAAAACGGTTGGCTAGGCCGCTGTCTACGTCTAATTGGCCTTAAAGTCTCCCTTATTAACTTAATATATCGCCCGAGGAGCTAGAACGGGCGGTCACACTGTTAAATAATCTAACTCTCAGCTGCAGGCTACAAGATGTTTTATTCTAAATTAGGGTTTCTAAATAAAATACAAAATTATACAATATATATATATATACACTCTGACCTGGGTTGGACGATGAAATGGTTGGTCAAAGCGGAGTTGAAACGGACGCACACAAAAGATAGTCGGATGGGCGGCTTGTAGTAAAACGGCAAAAATATAGAGCGCAAGGTCGAGGATATTGGCGGTCCGTGATGGTAAAGTCAACTGGTTAATTAGATGATACGCGACGTGCATTGTTCTGTGTGTGCGACCGTTCCCCTACCTATAGTCGGGGGTGCTGTGTCAGTTGGTTTGGGACGCGAAGTAACGGTCAAGCGAAATATGATCGTTACAGCTGCCCCTCCCCCGTAGAGGTCCGACCTCGGACCTAGTGGTATAAAGTTAAGGGTTGTCAAAAAAAAGGTTGAAAAGCAAAAGAAACGAAATGGTGGTACAAAAATTCCTGAAAATAAAGGTGAACCCTTAAAACTAAGTGGGGGAAAGAACACTTGTTTTTTTTTTTGGTGGACTTCTGGTGACTTCTAAGTGCTGGAAGGACATCCCTCTCAGTCTAGGGCCACATCATTGTTGCATTCCCTCTGCATCGGAAAATGGCCCGCCCTATCGTCGCTTTCTTGGCATAAGCTCGGGGCAAAAACGGAACACCAGGTCTTCGCAAAGTCCTCCCCAAAAATAGTGTTCTTAAAATTTAACAATAATCCACATTTAAAAATTTCGTCATTATTAAGTTAAAATCTGTTGGGTCACAAACAATGTGGGCGTGCATCCGGTGAATAATATTATAAAATAAAATGATGTGTAATCACAAATTAATAGCATTTAAGTTAACTTAATGGCTCTGGGGAAAAAGCTGCATAAAAAACCAGACCATTTACAATATACACTTAAGTTAAAGAATGCACGCACCTTCAGGTGTATTTTGATTAATTGTAGGGTAGTTTTCCGTAAACAATTTAAATTAAAGAAAGTAATTATGTCCGTCCCCAGGTCGTTACGCGGTTTTTTTTCTTCTAAAATGTATACAAACATTACACATACGATACAAAAAAAATTACAAAAAATATTTTGACGTCGGCTAATCTTGCGCCTTTGGCGTATCGTATGTCTAGGAAATGATTTATTTTAACTATAACAATCGGTCAATATATATGTATATAATAAAAATATGTAAAACAAAGGCATTATTAACAAACAGGTTGTCTTTAAAAAGACAGTTTTAAAAGTTGACCACCGTACCGCTGCGCCTAAAACTTAATATAAAAGTCGACTTAATAAGACATACATATATATATATATATATACTTAATGAAATACAGTATAATTAATTGATAAATAATTTTATATAGCCCCTAAATACACATTGCTTTGGAAAATTAACATTTAAATAAGTATATCCATTTAATATGTATATCCATTATAACTGGTTTATCTTAATTTCTATAAATGTCTGTCTTGAATGTGAAATAATAATATTAATCTACGGCAAGTTTATACTTATAAAATTATGTTTAGGTTCTTCAAACTTATTAGTAGTTGTATCGGTTTAATAGAACCTAAAAAATAAGAGTTAATTATAGATTTAAGGCTTTGATAACAGAAATACGAGTAAAATAGTTAAAATCTATCAATGTAAAAATCAACAAACAATTATCAGCTTCATAGTTAACGTAGATGTAATCTAATAAAATAATATTATGTATAAATTCTCATAACCCTGCATAATTATTTGAAGTGATTTTTTTAATTAGTTTTTAAGTTAATCGTAAAAATTTTAATCCCCCGAAGGATTTCTCACATAATTTAGAGCAATGTCAATGATGAAAAAAATACAATGTTACACAAAATGTATTTTCTATTATGTGCTTTTATTTTCTATATAATATTAAACATTGTAATATTTAGGCATTGGTAAAAGCTCCAAACCCCACTCCAAACGTCTTTCATACGTTTATAATGTAACGGACCTACTTGTCTAGCTGGCTAGACTAGGCAAAGTGGCCGTCGATAAAGCTAAAATAGACGGATCCCCACGGGAAAACGGTTGGCTAGGCCGTTGTCTACGTCTAATTGGCCTTAAAGTCTCCCTTATTAACTTAATATATCGCCCGAGGAGCTAGAACGGGCGGTCACACTGTTAAATAATCTAACTCTCAGCTGCAGGCTACAAGATGTTTTATTCTAAATTAGGGTTTCTAAATAAAATACAAAATTATACAATATAAATATATATATACACTCTGACCTGGGTTGGACGATGAAATGGTTGGTCAAAGCGGAGTTAAAACGGACGCACACAAAAGATAGTCGGATGGGCGGCTTGTAGTAAAACGGCAAAAATATAGAGCGCAAGGTCGAGGATATTGGCGGTCCGTGATGGTAAAGTCAACTGGTTAATTAGATGATACGCGACGTGCATTGTCCTGTGTGAGCGACCGTTCCCCTACCTATAGTCGGGGGTGCTGTGTCAGGTGGTTTGAAACGCGAAGTAACGGTCAAGTGAAATATGATCGTTACAATTGTAACCCTTGTTAAAATGTAGTTTTGTAAGTGGAGTCATGGATCTTTTTTTCCCGGGTTTGAATAGAAGAATAGAATCAATTATGTGGTCAGACATTTTGGGTTTGATAATACAAGCAACTCGGACGTCA
The DNA here is from genome assembly GCF_023614345.1 of Adelges cooleyi. Lineage (NCBI taxonomy): Eukaryota > Metazoa > Arthropoda > Insecta > Hemiptera > Adelgidae > Adelges > Adelges cooleyi. The sequence continues at coordinate 59,809 of NW_026096297.1, forward strand.
TTTAACGTAAGTACCCTTTAAAATTGTAAGTGTTCTCATAAGAAAAATAAAATATTTTTATTAAAATAAAAAATAAATAAACGAAACTATTTCAAAATAATTTCATATAGTTACGAAAATCAGCATGCGCAAAATTATGCATATAAAAATAAAATCGCCGTAAAAAGAAAATATTGGTTGCATCTGCACACCTTGTGTCAATAAAATAAATTCGTTAAAATCCGATTTAATGTGAACATAGTCAAAAACAGTTAATCGAAAACGAAACGCCGTGTAAAATATCAGTCATTATTTCATTAACTAATCCGAAATTATTTTATAAAGCCGAAAAATTAATACGCCGCATAATGTAATGACAACTCGTGATCTGACATAATAGTCGTCCATTGGTTGATAAAAATAATAAAATATTGTTCAACAAGTAAAATAAGTCAATCTGAGATCGTCAGAGACAGTGCCGTGTAAAAAACATGTCAACGGTAAAACCGGACGGTCACCGGGGGTTAGCCGGGAAAATATTTGCCAAATAATAATATAACAGTCAATCTGAACAAACGCAGAGACAAACAGCCGTATAAATAAAATAAAAAAACTCAACGGTAACCAACCGGAAATATGTATTTATTCACTACCAAAATCGCTGATGACATTCGCGTATTAGCAACCAAAATATTTAAAATTCAAAAATTCGATCCGGACGTATAAAATAAAGGTTAGCTACTCCTTTCTCTTAAACTACCCATATGATCGACATTCGAAATTCAAAGATATGTGTTATATGGTGTGGTAAAAATGTTGGTCTCCAGACCAACGGCAAAATAAATCAATAAAATATTGAACTTTGCGGTTAAAATGCGGCACTTAGACGGCAATATCGGCAACAATAGGTATGCGGCAATTTTAAATTGCGGCGATCTATGGCCACGGCAAAAACGGCAATTGGCAAATAAAAACATACAAAATCAAATTCAAATTGATTATCTTAAAAGCGGCAACGTGCGGCCGAGTATGATCGCCTCCTTGGCTGCGGGCGGCAACGTGCGACTAAAGATGAAACAAACGGCAAATAGGTACTATTTAGTACGCGTCGGCAAAAACGATGATGTAAATAAAATCGGCAAATAATTCGGTAGTATTGATGACTTAGCAATAGGCGTACGGCAGAAGTAGTAAGTGAATATTAAATTCTAATATAGTTGGAAAAAAAAATTGACCTAGTTCATATTATCCTAGGCTGACAAATAGGGGTCGCGACTAAAATGGACTATAAAATGACCTACTTCTGGAAATTACAGTAATACATAAATGACGTTCCGATCCTAATTGCTTATTTATATTTACGGGGCAAAATATAAAGATAATTATTTTTACACGTTTGCATAATTGCACGGCATAGACCGATAATATTTACTCTTTTATATTTTGATAATATAATTTACTTTGTCTTGAGGGAAAGAAAAAATCACTTATTTATTTAATATTATGAAAAATAATATTAAAACCTTCTAACTAATATTACAATAAAAATTGTCCCAGAAATTACAACGTCAGCAAAACATTGCGATCACTGGCACATACGGGTGTGTTCGTGTATATGTGTATATATCGTCTCGGGTACCGTCTGAGATTGTACATGTTACATTATTGTTCTCCGTTAAAATCATGATCATCACTTTTAAATACGTTGTTTTAAATTTCTGTTCTAACGGTCAAGGAATCGTATTATAATATTTTATAATCGTGTCAAATTCAAATAATAATATGAAGTGCGAGTCGGGGATTGGTGTCCAAGGATTGTCAGAAAATAAGACTCGGACATGTCCATGATTCATTTCTGACAACGCAATAACAGAAAAAGGCGTTGCCTTACAATCGAACGTTTATAATTACGGGATAGCAGTTAGTTTGAAATTATAAAATCTGCAACGGCAGTTGTCTGCCTCCAAGGAAATATGTGTTATTTTTTTTTGCTAGATGTATTCCTAGTAATCACACCGTGAGAAATGTGAATTACAATTTATATTTATATTTTTAAAGACGCTACCTAACAGAAGTAAATAATTTATATATTCGCGCATAATATAATTATATGTATGATTCCCCCCAAAAAAAAACAAAAAATTATATTTTTACAAAAGAAAAATAGAAATTTATTTTTCCTTTTCCTTATACTGCCTCTTGGAATTTCCATCAAGAGACAGAGGAAAACAGAGGAATTGGAGTTTCAACATAATTTTGAGTTCCTAGGTTATGGTCAAAGTTACCTATGTTATGTTGCTGGTTAGTGATAAATGGTCTGCTAGTATAATTGGGTCTCTGTCTATTGCTAATACCCTTTCTAGATTGATCATTAAATGTAGAACTATTACAGTTATATTCAAACTTCCTATTTCTAGTTCCATTATAATTATGGGTTGTCCTATTTTTCCCATTGAATAGAGCCCTAGAATGATTATTATTTAACCCACGGGGGTGTCTATAATATTTATAATAATTAAAGTTACCCAAATTAATATTCTTATTAGCGCTATGATTACTATGCACACAATTCTTAAAATTCCTTTTACCATTATTAATCCTAGTATTCTGGCTAATCCTACTATTTTTATTATTAACATTCTTATTAGCCATATAATAACCATTGTTGTTATTATCTTCAACCCTATTAATGTTAATTCCATTATTATAATTTTTAAAAAAATCGATGTGTATTTCCTTATTATTCACGTTAAGTTGTATTTTTGACTTAACAAAGTTGACTACGCCCTTATATTTAATTAGAAAATCAACTCCAAGAAGACTATTACAATTCAAATTTCGTACGACCGCGCATTGTATTTCTACAGGAATATTATTAAAATATACTTTAATAGTTGACCTGCCAACTAAATCTAATTTTGAACCATTGGCTGTATATAATTTTGTCTTCCCGTAAGAACTAATTACATGATTTTTGGGAAGCATATTTTCGTTAATAACGCTAGTAGTCGCGCCTGAGTCAACAGTAAAATGATGTGATACATTATCTAAAACTCCTATGATTACTGGATTATTCCCTTTATAATCTGCATTATTAATTACACAGCTACCTATGTTTTCTACTCGGGGTGGAGTATTATAATTTTTACTCTCTTGTCTATCATTATTCCTAAAACGCGCGTTGTAATCGTTTTCCCTATGGTTATCAAAATCGTCTTCCTCACTTCTACCATAATCAGAATTACTCCTAGGTCTATTTCGTCCATATCTGCTATCGGATGCGGCGTCGTCATTATGATAACTTCTATTCCTATAATCATTATTATTATCGCGCTTGTTAAAATGTTTACCTTCACCGTTACCATTAAATTTACTGCCATTATTTCTATAATTATAAAAATTTCTTCTCAAATTACCATTACTTTTAAACGGTCTATTATTCATGTTAGCTTTAAGTTCCTCAAGCTCTTCTCTCAATAGTCTTACCTCATCACTAATATCATTATGTTTACTAACTTTAAGTATCTCAATCTCTCTCCTCAATATTTCTATTTCGCATCCATTATTATTAATTGCTGCCATGTCCGCCTCATATGACCTAATATTTGATATTACCTTATCAACCGTAGAGTTGTCCATTGCATATATCCTCCAATATATATCCTGAGGTAACCCCTTCCTAATTATCTTACTTATCTCTTTCTGACTCATTTTCTCATCCACTCGTTCACACTCTCCCAGTACTTTCAAAATGTAACCCTGTAGTGTTTCCTCCGGCTGTTTCTTTCTCCTATTTAAATTTTCTCTTAAAAGCGCTCGTTGTTTCTCGGAATTATAGTATTCCGTGAACACCTTTTTTAAAATAGACCAAGTTAAGGTATTAGTTTCATCCTCTATCTTCTCAAACAAAATCTTCGCTTCCTCTCTAAGGTACAGCGGAAACATAACTACTTTTTGCCCGTCAGTCCAGGTATTTGCTGCCGAAATTCGTTCGTAATCTTTAAAATACCCAATAATATCTTCGGCCATTCGACCGGAAAAGCATTGCGGAGTGATACTCATAATTAATTTTTAATTAAATAAAAATAATGCAATTTAAGTTAAATAAAATATCCTTTAAAATTCCAGAGCAATTTTTACCGTAAAATAAAACACCTTAACACAAACTGAGAGCGAATAAATTAATCAGTGCAGTTATATGGGGTCGTGGCCGTAGTTTATTCACTTGCAAAATGGGTTCTCCCCCATGGTAAAAAATAAAACTAACTGCAATCGGCGCCTCCACCAAGTTGTAACGGACCTACTTGTCTAGCTGGCTAGACTAGGCAAAGTGGCCGTCGATAAAGCTAAAATAGACGGATCCCCACGGGGAAAACGGTTGGCTAGGCCGTTGTCTACGTCTAATTGGCCTTAAAGTCTCCCTTATTAACTTAATATATCGCCCGAGGAGCTAGAACGGGCGGTCACACTGTTAAATAATCTAACTCTCAGCTGCAGGCTACAAGATGTTTTATTCTAAATTAGGGTTTCTAAATAAAATACAAAATTATACAATATAAATATATATATACACTCTGACCTGGGTTGGACGATGAAATGGTTGGTCAAAGCGGAGTTGAAACGGACGCACACAAAAGATAGTCGGATGGGCGGCTTGTAGTAAAACGGCAAAAATATAGAGCGCAAGGTCGAGGATATTGGCGGTCCGTGATGGTAAAGTCAACTGGTTAATTAGATGATACGCGACGTGCATTGTCCTGTGTGTGCGACCGTTCCCCTACCTATAGTCGGGGGTGCTGTGTCAGTTGGTTTGGGACGCGAAGTAACGGTCAAGCGAAATGTGATCGTTACAGCTGCCCCTCCCCCGTAGAGGTCCGACCTCGGACCTAGTGGTATAAAGTTAAGGGTTGTCAAAAAAAAGGTTGAAAAGCAAAAGAAACGAAATGGTGGTACAAAAATTCCTGAAAATAAAGGTGAACCCTTAAAACTAAGTGGGGGAAAGAACACTTGTTTTTTTTTTTGGTGGACTTCTGGTGACTTCTAAGTGCTGGAAGGACATCCCTCTCAGTCTAGGGCCACATCATTGTTGCATTCCCTCTGCATCGGAAAATGGCCCGCCCTATCGTCGCTTTCTTGGCATAAGCTCGGGGCAAAAACGGAACACCAGGTCTTCGCAAAGTCCTCCCCAAAAATAGTGTTCTTAAAATTTAACAATAATCCACATTTAAAAATTTCGTCATTATTAAGTTAAAATCTGTTGGGTCACAAACAATGTGGGCGTGCATCCGGTGAATAATATTATAAAATAAAATGATGTGTAATCACAAATTAATAGCATTTAAGTTAACTTAATGGCTCTGGGGAAAAAGCTGCATAAAAAACCAGACCATTTACAATATACACTTAAGTTAAAGAATGCACGCACCTTCAGGTGTATTTTGATTAATTGTAGGGTAGTTTTCCGTAAACAATTTAAATTAAAGAAAGTAATTATGTCCGTCCCCAGGTCGTTACGCGGTTTTTTTTTCTTCTAAAATGTATACAAACATTACACATACGATACAAAAAAAATTACAAAAAATATTTTGACGTCGGCTAATCTTGCGCCTTTGGCGTATCGTATGTCTAGGAAATGATTTATTTTAACTATAACAATCGGTCAATATATATGTATATAATAAAAATATGTAAAACAAAGGCATTATTAACAAACAGGTTGTCTTTAAAAAGACAGTTTTAAAAGTTGACCACCGTACCGCTGCGCCTAAAACTTAATATAAAAGTCGACTTAATAAGACATACATATATATATATATATATACTTAATGAAATACAGTATAATTAATTGATAAATAATTTTATATAGCCCCTAAATACACATTGCTTTGGAAAATTAACATTTAAATAAGTATATCCATTTAATATGTATATCCATTATAACTGGTTTATCTTAATTTCTATAAATGTCTGTCTTGAATGTGAAATAATAATATTAATCTACGGCAAGTTTATACTTATAAAATTATGTTTAGGTTCTTCAAACTTATTAGTAGTTGTATCGGTTTAATAGAACCTAAAAAATAAGAGTTAATTATAGATTTAAGGCTTTGATAACAGAAATACGAGTAAAATAGTTAAAATCTATCAATGTAAAAATCAACAAACAATTATCAGCTTCATAGTTAACGTAGATGTAATCTAATAAAATAATATTATGTATAAATTCTCATAACCCTGCATAATTATTTGAAGTGATTTTTTTAATTAGTTTTTAAGTTAATCGTAAAAATTTTAATCCCCCGAAGGATTTCTCACATAATTTAGAGCAATGTCAATGATGAAAAATATACAATGTTACACAAAATGTATTTTCTATTATGTGCTTTTGTTTTCTATATAATATTAAACATTGTAATATTTAGGCATTGGTAAAAGCTCCAAACCCCACTCCAAACGTCTTTCATACGTTTATAATGTAACGGACCTACTTGTCTAGCTGGCTAGACTAGGCAAAGTGGCCGTCGATAAAGCTAAAATAGACGGATCCCCACGGGAAAACGGTTGGCTAGGCCGTTGTCTACGTCTAATTGGCCTTAAAGTCTCCCTTATTAACTTAATATATCGCCCGAGGAGCTAGAACGGGCGGTCACACTGTTAAATAATCTAACTCTCAGCTGCAGGCTACAAGATGTTTTATTCTAAATTAGGGTTTCTAAATAAAATACAAAATTATACAATATAAATATATATATACACTCTGACCTGGGTTGGACGATGAAATGGTTGGTCAAAGCGGAGTTAAAACGGACGCACACAAAAGATAGTCGGATGGGCGGCTTGTAGTAAAACGGCAAAAATATAGAGCGCAAGGTCGAGGATATTGGCGGTCCGTGATGGTAAAGTCAACTGGTTAATTAGATGATACGCGACGTGCATTGTCCTGTGTGAGCGACCGTTCCCCTACCTATAGTCGGGGGTGCTGTGTCAGTTGGTTTGAAACGCGAAGTAACGGTCAAGTGAAATATGATCGTTACAATTGTAACCCTTGTTAAAATGTAGTTTTGTAAGTGGAGTCATGGATCTTTTTTTCCCGGGACGTTTTATATGTATACTATATTGAAGTATATATCATGTATGGCCCAAACACCAAATATGAACGAACATTTGGACCACCGATTTATTTAAATTACACTATATATGAAAACAATGTTATCGATTATTTTGGCCATAATCGTAAAAAGAATTTGTCTTAAAACCTCTTTTTATAAAAAAAATAATTTTCTTGTGTAAAATAACCTTAGCTTTCTGACAAAAACATTTTTAAATTTTGGGCAACAAAAACAAAACACATTTTTAGATTAAAAATTAAATTTTAATGACTTTTTTTAACGCGAAAAGAAAAATCCACATGGCCCAAATAATCAAAAAAAAAATTCTTAAAAAACATTTTTATCGTAACAGACATGCTGTATAATTTTCATAACAATCGGCGGAGGTGGTCCAAATAATCATTTATATTTAACGTTTTTACATAAGTTTATATATATGTACTTTTGTAATCCCGAAAACGATAACAATGATTGCGTGGTCGATATAAATCAAATATTACTCAGTCCCCCCAAAAGTGACGACACTAAAATTGCACTTACGTAGTAGAGAGAGTATTCACATATTCGTCTTTGACAAGTGCTATATCTTGATTTTCTTCAATTTGTATCGTAGATTTGAAATATTAGTCATTATCCACTTCGTCGACCTCCCATTTATTAACAACCATGGTGTTTGGTTTGCTACCAATAAAAAACAGCTTTTGTAGAGTAGTAATAAGGTTATATATTGGTATCTCCCAAAATATATTTTTGAAGTTTGGGTCGAAGTGAATCCTTGTTGTAAAGTATATGTAAAGCAGTCATAAGGTTTTACGCTTACATTACATCAATATAAATTATAAAAAAAAAATCGTTCATATCTTTAAAAACTATACATTTTTGCCTTCAAAAGTTTGTGATAGCTTGTAATGTGTGATAAGGTTCATTTACACCTTATTACATATAATACTAGTAATGTTTTGTTCATTTGTAATCAAATTATTTGTGTTTCATTTTACTAAGTCCAAAGAAATAAAGATAAATTTAATTATTAGATATACAAAAGTATGAAAAATAAATGTCTAAATACTTATACTATTTACTGTGTAAGACTTAAACAGTAGAAAGTGGCACTAAATTTGTTAAAATTAAATAAGAACTGCTTTTGAGTTTTGGTTCTTTAACTTATTACAAAAACTAAAAAAAAATAATTAGAATCTATCAATTTAATGATGTAGTTTGTAATATATAAAGTAAACCCATATAATTTTTTTATTAACTTTTACTTACACACATTTTTAAAATAAAACTAGTTAAGATAATATTATCAAAATCGATTCTTTTAAATTGAAAAAAATAATATATTTGAATAACTTTTTATATACATTTATCTACATAAAAAATAATAAAAAAAACCATAATTTTTATTCCATTATAATTTAATATTAATCTACTTTTTTTATAGTTGATCTACTGTTATTTCGAGTATAACGTTATTTATTGAAAACGTAAAAATAAAAAAAACCAGTACAATGGGGTCGGTGCATAGTGGGGACGGAACATAGTTGGGTCGGAGCATATTGGGGACGGGGAGGTTACAGGTTTACAGGAATTTTTAAATCTGAAAGTGATAAAATCACTTTCGAAAAAACGCTTCGATGCAAATCGGTAGTTAGTATTTTCAAGCCAGTACAGTCCAAACCAAGCACAGTATAAACCAGCAAAGTTAGAAATTCTTAATTGAAGGTTTTGTATTTACAAATGAGCATCAAAGCGTTTATTTGAAACCGATTTTATCCGAGAGGACTAGTACAGTAGAGTATTGGCATAATGTAATCAAAGCAATGAGGAAACGGAGAGGTCACAGGTCTACAAGAATTATTATAAATAAAAGTGATAAAATTGAATAAATTCGCTTTCAAATAAACGCGTTGATGCTCATTTGTAAATACAGAACCTTCATTTAAGACTTTCTAACTTTGCTGGTTTATACTGTGCTTGGTTTGGACTGTACTGGCTTGAAAATACTAACTACCGATTTGCATCGAAGTGTTTTTTCGAAAGTGATTTTATCACTTTTAGATTTAAAAATTCCGGTAAACCTGTAACCTCCCCGTCCCCAATATGCCCCGACCCAACTATGTTCCGTCCCCACTATGCACCGACCCCACTGTACTGGTTTTTTTTTTTTTGCAAAAACTTAGTGGACCAAATAACACATATACAATGACTTGTTATATTGTGTTGGAATGGTCGACGATTCATGTTCCAATCGTTAGTACTCCATAGTTTAAATTATAATCGCTTATTCTCAATAAAATTAATATTTATGTATTATATACTTCCATTAAAGCAATCTCACATAAACTATTTATACTTCATAGATTATATTATTTCAAAGCTATATTATACTTCTATTTTACTAGATTGACAATGTACAAAATAAAATGCAACTAAAAAAACCTTTTCATAGATCCTTAAAATGTAAAGGGTGGGATAGTGAAACGGGTTTTCCCATTTAAATACATTAGACCATCGCCATTTTGCTGCCTCATCCTGTGTATTAGTTTCTTGTTATTTTCTAAAGAAAAATCGATTTTCTTACATTTAAATTAAAATAAATCGTATACTGGTACTGTGACGGAGAAAACAATAAATTTTACCTACATATATTACTTATTAGTTAAATATTACTAACGTGTATAGCCACTAGCGGTCGGCTGTTGCCTGTTATTTAACAATAACCTTTTATGGAGATTTTAAAAATTGTGTTTTTTTAATAATAGCATAGGAGCAGTATCATGATGTTAAATGTTTACGAGATTTGATCTAGTCATAAAATAAATTATTATCATTTATGACTTAATTATTATTAAAATTTATCTTAATTTGTACATAGTAATAAAATAATGAAATATTTTATGCAAAATTAGAGCTAAAAGTTGATAAACTAAAAAATTAAAAATAGCACGAAGCAGATTATCTAATATTAGACAATTTAAACAATCAAACGTGAATCTCTTTAAATGAATAACAGTATAACAATATGCAAAACATTAATTTTCCTTTAAAAAAATTGTGTAATAAAAAATACATTTTGAGGCGGTATACTGCATAAAAACCAACACTTAATCTGAATCCAAAAAACAACAGTCCTCTTTATAATTTGCAGGTAGTTGGACCTTATATACTCATAGATGACCTTCGGTAAGGTTATATAACGCCGGCTATAAAATAACGAGATAACGACAGTGGTTTTGTCGTATCAGAATCATTAAGTGTCTTAAAAAGTACAAGGATAGGTTTTTTTCCCAGTAAATCGAGTGTCTACTATAATCAGTTACACGATTTAGTCGTCTGTGATATCATGTAATAAACTCAATATTATGATACCGATCATTGGGCCTTAACCTAATCTAACACGGATAGACGTTACTAACTGACAGTTTTTAGTGTCTGTTCGTTTCTCCCATCTGGTACACCGGGTTTTTAGTTGAAAAAAAAAAAATTGAATTTGTGTAAACTTAAAGTCAAAAGTGGTACTCAAGCACAAAACTTAATAGTATCATTCTACAAAGTTAGAAAATATTAAATTGAGGTGCTGTACTTACAAATAAGCATCAAAGCGTTAATTTGAAAAAGATTTTATTTTATTTTATTTATACAATTAGACCTGTAGACCTGTGACCTCTCCGCCCCCTCGTTGTTTTTATTCTATTATGCCTATACTCTATTGAACTAGTCCTCTCAGATAAAATCACTTTCAAAAAAACGCTTTGATGCTTTTTTGTAAATACAGCACCTCAATTTAATATTTTTGAACTTTGCTGGCTAACACTGTGCTTGGTTTGGACTGTACTGGCTTGAAAATACTAACTACTGATTTGCATCTAAGCGTTTTTTCGAAAGTGATTTTATCACTTTCAGATTTGACAATTCCTGTAAACCTGTAACCTCCCCGTCCCTATTATCCCCGACCCCACTAATACAATACATTGCATATATGAAATGAGATACCAGAAATGAAGATAATAAACCATTTAAAATCGATTTTGTTAGGAATTTAGAACAACCGAGGGCCTCTTAAACATCTTAAGATGTTGTAAATATGTAGAAAAAAATGTGCACGTGTGTTGTTTAAATTTAAAAAATATTATGTTTTTATACTAAACGCAAAATATTCTAAGATTACTTGTGTACAACTTTATTGGTATGAAAAAAAAACAGATATTGTATTTATTACACATTTTATAAAAACCATACCACACAGTCTGATTTTAATACACAAACTACATAAAAAATTAAAAATAAATAAATAGGGGTTCTTGTCATTACATTGAATTAACAAGTTGTTGATTTTCTATTTATCAAGCTAACTTCTAAAGAACAAGACATTTTTTTTACTAAAAAACTGTTTACCGAAGAAAAGATAAATACTTTTAATTTTAATTCTAGCTACATGTGTAATAAAATGTTTTCTTTACAATTTTACATATAAAGCAAAAAAAAAATAAACCTTCACGAATACCTACCCAAAGTTATTACATATACATACTAACTAAAATTTTGGATACCTATTTGTGTATCCTGTTATGAACTATAAGTACAAAATTAACTACATTGGGCTCCAACAACGCCACATAGACTAATATTATAATGAAGGTGACTAAGGGGTGCTTAATTTACTAAAAGTGGTAAATTTGTAATCATCTACCATTGATAGAGTTTAATTTGAATTGGAGACCATTAGCTCTACAAAGCTTTTATTTTTAATATTGACCTAAATACCAAATTTGAAAACATGATATATAGAAGTACAATCTAAGTTTGAACACAAAAGCAGAACAATATCGTACACATGTATTGTTCAAATAATAACATGTTTTTATGTTAAACTTAAAATATTAAGGCAACCCATGTACGAATTTATCGGTTTAAAAAAAACAAATAGTAATCGATTTTTAGTTACTAATACACATTTTATAAGCGATACCGAATTGTCCTATTTAATATATTATACAATTGCTTCTTAATAGGGTTCTAACAAATAAACATGTTTTTACTTAATACCACAAATATATTTCAGACCACGTAGACCCTGTGCGAATATAACATAAGTTTGTTAAAAAAAACATATATAATATTATGATGCCTTAGGCTTAACTGCGTTCGATCTTATAAAATAAAACTCAATAAAAAAATTTCAGAGTTAAGTTACGCCTACATAAAATAATTTTGTTCCTGGAAGGAACTTTTTAAATCGTCCCAAAAAAGCCTTAAACTTAAATTCAACATATACTTAAGATCATAATTTTTGTACAAGCTCAAACTTACTTAAGCTATCAGAATATCATACAATTATTCGTTTAAATCAAAATTTTTGTAGTTTTCAAAAACTGGCTAAAATAAAATATCTTATCAAACAAAATACAAAATTACAGTAATTTTAAAATAATAATTTTTTTGTAGATAATTTGTGAAACAAGACGTGTCCATATCTAAAATGTTATTTTCAGGTTTGAAAATGTTATGATTATCAAAGGTCTTATGTAAAAACATAGAAAACTAAAGCTTTAAACAATCAAATCACTATGCAGCCGGTTACAATAATAAAAAAAACAAATAATCTATTTTGAATGTTACATATTTTGATAATATTTTTTATGTCAATAAATGTAACAATAATCAGGCACCGAGATTTTAAAACATTTTTTATAGAAAAAAATTAAGTTATTTTAACTCTAATGCAAAGCTGATATACTTGTTTGTCTGTATCTAACTTTACCCTCCCCCCCTCCCAAAAAAAAAGAAATGATTCCAAATGTTCCATTTTTCTATTAATCCTAATGTTAAAATGTGATAAAAACATTTTATCATTTTTACAAATGCAATACAGCACAGAAAAAAACCTGTTCAAATGTTTTGTCCTCTCAATGCACTATTTTTTTTTTACCTGATTTTTTTTTTGTTATACCTACTACTATGTAGTGTAAATTTGATTCTCTCATTAACACTTGACTATAACCTGAGTAGAATAGTATCTTATCACGGTGACACCTAGTTGGTACCTCCTTAAATGTAGAAATCAAGCTTTTAAATAAAACTATTTTAACAATATTTTTGACTATTTTTTTAATGTCACGAATACAATGTATTTTTTTCATACTCAAAAGTAGTACAAACCAGCAAGTTGGCATAGTTATTGGTTACTTTTCGCATCAAGTAGTTCATAAACTACAATAAAATTTAATAACTAATACATTTACATACATTATGATTAAATCGACTACAAGGCTTGATAAAATTTGAGGGATCTTGTTTATGAAGCTATAAATACCGTTTCTAAAAAAAAAATTTAAAATGTTTTTCCTAATGGGATGCATGCGGTCTGTTTAAAAGAAGTTATTTATAATCAATATTTAAGAAAAATGTGGTTTTGATAAATTTCGATCATGTAAATTAAATAACCGGTTAATTTGTATAAGTATCAAGGTATAATTGTTAATTTTAATATTTTGTTCTATGAGTAGAAGCTGTTTTGGTTTATTTTAGACTAAAAATTCAGACATAATTTCGCCTACATAAGATATTGATATTTCAGTTTTGCAAAGAGATTCGAGTTCTTTGGACTTTGGTTACTTAACTACGATTTTAAGTTAAAAATGTCAGTTTGTTTTCAGGTTTTTTTTTTTTTGTTTTTCCGATGTGTTTCGATAATAATTATTACTACTTTTATTGTTCCAATATGTTTTATTCGCAATTTTTGTAATACATACATTTTTTATTATTGAACAATATAAAACTTTAATTATGTAACATCAGGTAATCTTAGCACTAAAATAAATAGGTTAAGTTATTATAGTAGATTTTAACGTTCATTATATTATATAGTTGAAGAGGTTTTCTTTTTTCTTTTTATTTTTTAGACGTTTGAATACGGACGATATTTAGATGTACGGCATAATATATCAAACGGAAGTATTAAAATTGTCAGTATGAAAACCGATATTTTTTTAAAGTTTAAATTGACTTTTTATAATACCTATATAAAAAGATATTAATAAAATACAACACATTACACAATTCATTATTGTGCACCAATATTAAAGTTGACAAATAAAAAAAAAACAAGTCATTTAAAAATGTACAATATCAATTTCTTTAGTTTAATGAGTATTATATTTAGTAAATTGTTAATTTATTTTAAAATCAAACGAGTTTCATTATTTAACAGATATTAAAAGTGGCTTTGTTATTTATTCGGGATTACAAAGTCGATGGTTCTGTTTCCATTTATATAAAACCATAGAATATTTAATTTTAATTTTACCCGTCTTTCTTCAGTCTCGCGAAAGAACTTTGAAAACATTATTCTATATTCTCTAAGAAATTCGGAATCGTTTTCACAATTTCGATTGACGTATTCAGTATCAATTTTGGCCACTTTTTGTCTACCATTTGGATTAATATAAATTTCCAGTATGCGGTTTACTTCTTTTCCTAATTTATCCACAATTTGAGGTATCTTCTTGTCATTGGGCTCATATATTTCACTCAATAAAATTAGTACTTCGTTAAAGAATTGGTCATCAATATAAGCATAATATAATACCTTACTTACATGATATAGAAAACCTTCATAATCGCTTCGAAGAATGGTCGGCATTTCGGCTATGTAATTTAATTTTTTTTTTGTGGGTAAAAATCTGTGCGACAGTGTGGATGCGAATATATTTTGATAACAAACTAAATACACCCAAATATAGCCGTAAAATTTTGCCTTTAAAACTTCCAAAATCATTTCTTGATATTTCTTGTGTTTAAAAGGTTCTGCTGCCCATTTACACTCATCGTATTGATTTTTAATATTTTCAATTTCCTTTTCGAATATATCGTATATAATACTTCCTTTAAAGATGAGACCAGAGAAGTCTTCGAAAGTGCTATTTGAGAAATTCCACATAGAATCCAATAACAAGCCTTTAACATCCGATGGAAATTGTTCCTTGTCCTTGACGAAACGTTGAAATTTATCGTCATACATATTTAAAAATGTATCAATTACTAAATGTTGACCAGATTCTTCGTTGTTATAACTAAAAACGTCGTCATACTTTTCCATTAGGTATTTGTTATTCTTACACAAAATTATCAATTTCTCTAGAATTTCGTTAATCTCCGGTAAACGTTTTATTAGCAATGTTGTTTTCCTAAACTGTAGTTGTACATGCAGTTTCCAAAGCCATTCGCTCACCGGGAATCTTGCTCTGTACGACATTTCTATCATATTGTATACGTATTTGGCAATATCGTCCAAAGAACTTTCGATTTCCGATAAACTAAACTTCAAAAATACAATATTAGTGCACTGTATTTCTTGCATTTTGCGGCAGAATTTAAGTTGAGTAAGAATTCTATTGGTTTTTGATCCTTCGTTGTAATTTGAGGTCAGTGTTGTTATTTCTTCGTTGCTTAAATGTATGGGCTCGGAACTCAATGTCTTGTACGTGTTCAATAGCTGAATAAAATCAGCTGGATACTGTCCACCATAGAAGAATTGTTGTAAATGTTCCACCTAAACACATAAAATACCAAATGCAGGTTTGAGTAATATTTTATATGTTATTAATACCAAAAAAGACCAAATTGGTTAACACAATTCACTAAATAGATTTTACTATGTATTTAATGACTTTAATTCATTCAATTACCATTTGGTTATAGAAAGGAATGATCGTGAGCAATTAATTAAACTCTTATTGAGACAGAGCTAAATTGGGATAATACAAGGGAACTCAAGGATAAATCTTCTCGCTTATGCCAAAGACAAAGTTTTATTAGGAAATGGCAGAGTGGAGGAAGGAAAAATTTGTAAAAAAACGTATAGGGACAGCGGAATACGTCGAATTGTTTATGAATGATGAAAAAAACTGAGTATATTATAATAAAACGAGTGGAGAAGGAATATCAATAGGGACATTTTATGAAGGACACATATGTAAAAGGGTGTTCTATTTCAAATAGTTGGGTCATCTTTTAACACAAGACAATGACCTAAAAATGGAAATATTATCAGAATACAATAAGGGTTTTTTTGGCCTTGGAAAAATATTGAACTTAAGATTCATAAAAAGAAATCTTAAATAACAGATATATATATGACATTGATACGTTCAATAATTTTATGTGGCATTGAGCCATGGTCCCTTAGATAATCAGAGAAAAGCTGATGAATTGTATTTGAGAGAAAAGCTCTAAGAAGTATATATGGCCCCTGTGCTTACATCCAAACAGGTTAATGGAGAAAAAAAAAATAATGATGTACTGAATGAACTATTAAAATAGATGGATATTCTAACATGATGTGAAAAAATTGAAACCGGATTTGCAGTGAAAGATAGCATCGATAGTAGAAATGGAGAGATATTGATTTGGATACCACCATACCGTCAATGACGGTGAAAACCAAGGAAGACATTCTTAATGATTCTATTGATAAGCTAAAAAAGGTCGTGTTTTGATGATTAATACTTTTATGGGTTTTAAATGTTTAATTTTTTACATTTGCACTTTCTGCCGGGTGTGTGTATCAAAATAAACAAATGAAAACCAATAGCATCGCTGCTCCGCATAGAAACTAAAATAATATAATTATACTAAAATACATAACTACCACACAGAATCTTTGATTATGAAAATCAAATTGAAGTGTAGACTTTAAAATATGTATTTGAGAAAAGCATTTGACTATAATTATTTTTCAGGTAAATAAGGCTTTTTAAACCATACGGTTATACTTGGTCATCAAATCTCCATGGAACTGAATGTTACCTATTTTTTATTAAAATAGTTATGTACAAATGGTTCTACTTTGAGCCGCCTCTATAGTTCCCTTTCGCTGTTATATCTATTCTCAAATATACTTATTGTGCACATAGTATAAATTAAAAACAGTCATAACTAACGTTATTTAACACTGCAATTATCGCATCATTTGATGACACACCAAGTCAGACCAGTCAGTAGCAATTTAACATATTTTTTATATAATCACGTATTTCTATAAAAAATATTACTATCATGTATATCTTGTGTATCTGTGCAATACGACGGGACTATTGGAGTGAAATAACCTAATTTAACCTAATCTTACCTAACCTAACCTAACAGTATTTCATTTGAGAGTAAAATAAATACAAGTAGAAGACATCACTGTATAAAAACCACTTAAATAGCGTTTTTATATCAGAAAGTTGATTTTTTCGATAATATAATCGTGTGGTATCTGCGAGATACAATGATGCCCAAAACCCAAATGGTGACCAAAGTTTCAGGAAAACTGTCACAAACCACGTACCTAATTTGAGGAATAAGAAATTAAACTATTATAATTCAGAAAGTAATAAATTGTTGTTTACTTGAATATCTCCAGAGACTTTTGAATCTGACAACGCAATGGTTATTTCTGAAGCAGTTGGTCTTAGTGCAGCCATTGTGATCATATGCTGACGCCCCCGTTTTCGAAAATCATCGTCTTCACCATCTCCACTTACCTCTGTAGATATGTAAAAAATTAACTCCAGGGTCAAACAAATAACCCCTAGTTGAACCTTCATAATGACAGAGGAAAATTTTGAAAATTCAATAGAACTCTTAAATTATACACGAGTGGCTTAAACAAAATTAACACGTATAATATTTTTAAACAAAATTCACATTCAGCCTCGCCTAAAATACAAAGATGTTTTCGTATTCTGCTTTTGCACATGTTATCGTTAGCATGTATGATCATGTTGTTTTGTACAAATTCGCAGTGAGTCAACAATAACAACATATTTTTAGGTCGCCTTATGCTCTATGAAATAGTGTTGCAATTTAATCTGATATAATAAGTGTAGAAATAATCACACATAATTAGTTAAACTTATTATAAAATATAAAATATTGTAGTATCCCACTGAATTCAATTCATGGAACGCGTATTTTCTATAGTCTATATTGCTTTTAATAAATAGCCACTAGTAAGACGGTGCCATTTTGTGAGCAGATATTGTTTTGTTCGTTATATTTATGTTATATGTTATTATTACTTAACCTAACGTTTTTTACGATTTATCAAATATATGACCAAAAACTATATGAAAATAGTCTGTAATTCAACCTAAATTTACATTTTAGCAAAAAAAACCATGCCAAATTAAATTTTTATACACTTAAAGACATAATGAATTATTATCATCTTACATACGATATATTATACCTAGTCTGTGGAATATAATGTTAAATTATTAAAATATTTTATTCACAACATGATATAATTGTTTACTTGAATATCTCGAGAGACTTTTGAATCCGCCATCGCAATTGTTATTTCAGAGGCAGTTTGTCTTAGTGTAGCCCTTCTTATAATTTGTTGACGCCATTGTTTTCGAAAATCACCGTTTCAACTAACCTCCGTAGAAATATAAAAACTGAATTCCAGGGTCAAAAAAATAAGCCCTAGTTGGAACGCCATAATGATAAAGAAAAGTTTATAAAATTCGATAAAACGCTCAAATTATACACGAGTGGTTTGAACAAAATATAAACGAATAATATTTTAAAACAAAATTTACACTCAGCCTCGCTTAAAATGCAAACATATTTTCGTATTCAGCTCATGATCCAAAAAAAATGTTCTCCGTTAACAACAGTGTAACAATTCAATCTGATATAATAAGTGTAGAAATAATCACATGCTTTTCAATAGGCCGGAGGCGGTGTTGGGTTGGGAATTTTGAAATCGTCGACCCATTAAAATATCTTTCACGTATGATTTCTAAACTATAGTTTAGCCAGACAAAAAAATAAGAAAAGTTTAAAAGAATAAAAGTATAATAAATATACGTGTTTGTAAGTAGTATACCTTCTGAGCTACTTGCTCAATTTTCTGTAGGTATATTTACTCTCACATTATACACTCTCAATTGGCTTGACTAGTAGAGATGTAATTCTAAATTAGGAAAAGAAATAAAAATCTAAACTACAGAGTAGTATAGTATTATAGTCGTTTTCTGTACTTGGAAATACTTTTCTAAAATAGGTAAATCAAATAATGTTTTTATTAATAATAATAAACATAATAATAACGATGAAGAGTAATAATGTTGCTTCTTTAAACACCACCAAATCATACAATTTTATTCTACTCGCCACATCTGCTGCGATTCAGCCATTTTATTTACATGATCTTCACTCAATTTATTATAATAAATCCAAGCACCTTATTTCCAAACTTATAAAACATATTATGTGTCTTCTTTTACTTGATATTCGTCGTATTATTTATTTTAAAATAAAAAAATAGATAATATAATGTAATTAAATAATACATTTATTTGATGTTATTTTTAGCGGAGTTAGTAATAATATTCTTAGCATCTTTTATGGAAATATTTCCACATAACTGTTTGAAATTCATTAAGTACAAAACGTTTTTATTTTAACTTCAGAAGTAAAAAACAAAGACTTAGCAGAATACATAGAACAACGTAAATATTTAGTAGTAAACTATTTTATACATTGAGTATAATCACAAAGCTGCATAATGATTTCTGTCATAATAAATTGTGTAAATTAAAATTTATTTTGTTTTAATCTTTAAAAAAGATAGACCACTAAGACGTAAAAAATGTTTTTATTGTAATTTCAGAAGACAAAGAAAATCCCATAGAAAATTACACATATCATAGTAAGAATATAGCATAGTAAATATATATATATCCATGTAAATTATTTAATTTATTATGAGTAATAGTTCAAAATTGATTTCTATCATATTAATAAAGTAGATTAAAATGTATTTTGTTTTAAATTTTAGAAAAAATAGAGTACCAAAAATTTGTATATGAAAAACTACGGGCTTCCACATGTAAATATAGAAATTTAACATTTTTATTCAATTATTAAATTAGATTATAATACGTTTAGTTTTAAGTACAATTAATTGAAGTTAAAAGTCATTTTCATGTATGTTTTTCAAATTAAGGTTTCGATGATCGTTCTAAACATAGTTAATTCGAACATGGCTACTAGTTGTTTTGAATGTATTTTACATTGATTTATTCGCTTAAATATTATCAAATATAGGATGATTGTTATGTATGAAAACTAAAAATAAAAATGTTAAACGTATAAGTATTTTAAAATTTTATATTTTGGTTACAGCTGATGTAACTCCGATGAGCGAAGGTAATCACAATCATTTATGAAATATTTAGTTGAAATATATATATATTTTTTTTCCGATCTAGAAAATTGTGTAGAGCATAGAGAATTACTAAAAAATCTGAAAAAACGAAGAAGAATGATGACTATAAAAACTACAGCGTTATTAATCCATCATGTAAAAAGTAAGTATTTAGTTATTTTTTACCTCTTTATGCATAGGTATATAACATATATAATATACCTAACATAAACTAATTGTAATAATTTTAATTGTACTTGTTTAATGAACTTAAAAAAAATTTAATTTAAAAAAGTAAAAAAAAAATGACTTGTTCAATGGTTGTACAAAATATTAATCTTAATACAAAAAAAAATCGTTAAATCATATTAAATTACAGATATCGATAATTATCTCAGTAACATACTTTTTTTTTTTAACAAAAAAAGTATAAAACTCACACAAAATGGATACTTGATTGGACTCAGTTCCTAACATATATTCAGTAGAAGACTTTCATTTTTTAATTTAGTTCATTACTTATTATACAACATCAAACACAATGTTACACAGAACAAGGTAGAAAATATTATGATTGTTAGCCGTGTTCTTCCAATTGAAAAAAATAATAATTATTATACACTTGAAGTTGTGTTTTGCAAATGAAGAAAAGTACCATCAAATAAGTTAAATTTGCATACATTTGTTTCAGCTGGAGAGAATGCACGATTCGGACAATTTTCTGATATATGTAATTTAATAGGATTATACAAAAGTTTGGAGTACCCAAAAAAATTTATAAGACAAGCTAAAGTCGATAGATATGGAGTTTGTTCACTAACAGATATAAACGGTGTCGTTAGCACATACTTAAGCATTAAAGATTTATACATTATACCAGTCTTCAATACATATTCTATGAACACATATTTTTAAAGGACCATTATAATTAAATGTTTTCACACTTTGTAATAATAACGTTGTTAATAAATTTGATGAATGTAAAAATAAACAGTTTTAATAACGATTAATAAAACATTTGTTGTTGAAAATACAACAATAAATCAAGTTCAAGATAAAAAGATGAAAATATTTTATTTCTTTATATTGTGGCATAAATAATACCTCTAAAACATAATAGCCAAACGTTGAATATCCACCTTTTGCGGTAAACGGTAACAAGTTACAATAACAGTTCTACCGTTGTAGTACTAATGTTTACATACAAATTATTTTAAAAATAATTCCCTAAAGCAAATCTAGCCTAATTAATTAATAAATAGATTTTTTTTGTGTGGAATCGTGTGGGAGGACGGGGTCTTAATAAGAGGGTTTGGACTTAAGACATGGTTGTGAAAGTATTTATATCTAATGATAGCAGTTTATTTTCAAGTAATAAGGTGATGGTCGTTATTAATTTTTTCGTTAATCGTTTGTTATATTAAGCGGGGCGTTAGGAAATCAGCAAAGGACTTAGACCAGTTCACACCGCAACCGCTCATTCTTCTTTGACAAATAACAATGCCCTCTCTAATACAAGAAAAGAATTTTTTATTAAAGTTACTAAACAAAAATAACATTATGGTGTCAGTGGTGCTTACACACAATATTGTTATCTGAGCTAAGAAGATCACTCATCACTCATCCTCGACCGAAATACACACATAATTTCGTATTCAGTTTTTGTATATGTTATCGTTAAATTGTATGATCATGTTATTTGGTACAAAATTCCTACAATTCGATAATAACCACAATTGCGTACACTTTAAAGCACCTGTTGGGCAAGTATAGGTATAGACTAGGTGTATTGTACAACAGTTTTTTCGGATTCAATAAGTCAACAATACTATTATAAGGTCACCTATAATCCAAAAAAATGTTTCTGCGTTTGCATAAGTATAAAAGTTGAATCTGAAGTAAAAAGTGTAGAAATAATCACATGTTTAGCTTGTCATTCAAGGGTTGGGGGAAGGGAGGTATATTTAAATTATTGTCCCATTAAAATATCTTTCAGGTATGATTTCTAATCTATAAATTCACAAGTACAATATCATTATCAAACCGGTAAAGAAAATATTTCAAAATTGAATACAAATGAATTATTTACTCGAATAAAGTATAATTAATAAAGTTAAGGACACGAAACAATTATTATATTAATAGAAGATAAAACGATAAAATATTACAATATTGTAAATTTTAACAGTCGTAGATAATAGTCTGTGTCTAAAAATTTGCTCTGTTCATCATAAACTTGAAATTAAATAATTATTTTACTTTTTTAAAAGAATATATAAATGTCAATACATTCAACGGCAAGTATTTATTAACATAGTATAAAAAAATGGTATTTTAAAAATAGTTCTCATCCTTATCTATGAGGCGCATAGAAACAAAACAGCTTAACCCACAAAAGTGGGAATCCACTCTAGGTAGTATAATAAACTCACTTTAGTATGTATAAATTCACGCCTTTTAAACCATCTGTAAACGTTAACCAACGTAGAGGCCATTTTGATATTACAAACATTTATTTAAGTATCAAAGCCAAAACAAATTAAGTGCTGCCATCTACAGGAAAAATCTTTGTGAAGGTTGAGCCATAATAGTTTTGAAATATCATATCATTCTAAAACATTTTATCACAAAAAAACGGCATTACATTTTTTCTGGGTTAAACAGTTTTGGTTTTATGTGCCTCATACATTATATAATATTGTTTACTTGAATATCTCGAAAAATATGGAATTCGATATGGCCGGGGTTATTTTGCAGGCAGTTGGTCTGATTACAGCTGTTTCATATAATCTTTTATGAGTATTATTTTGAAATGATTCTTCTTTGATATCGTCTTGCCCGTCGACCTACTTAGATAAATGAAAAACGAATATTATTACTTATAAATAAAGTTTAACTGAAATATCATAACGATAAAAATCAGCTTCACATTTGTATTATTGACCATGCTGCATCATAGTTGTCTGCTGTAGTTTCCAAGTTTTGTATTAATTCACCTGTATCTCCGCTTACGAATTCCTCAAGTAATAACATTTTTGAACTTTTGTAATCGAAGTATTTGAGTGAATCATAGCATAATACATATCATGCAATGCAGACCATTTATTTGAATCCTGGCAATTTTAAAGGCTTTAATTTGACAAACGAGATATTGTCATTTTGATTTGTACCACTATTTTGTTGAGGTATTTGAGGTATATAATTTATTCGTGCCTCTTTTAATTTGTCTTCAGTCTTTGCCATTGAGTCGAAGAACAAATCCACAAACCTATCTCGATATTGTAAGTTTCCAGTACTACAATCTCATGCTTCAATGTTGTTTTGGATGTTATCAAACTCGTCCCATAACGTATTTATTTTTCCCATTCGCAACTTTACCTGCGTTAGGTTGGTATTACTATCTGGGTCATTTATAAACGAATTAAATTTCGTCAGTTGAGCCTTTAACTGACCCCGTCTGATAACATATACCGCCAAGTCGTTTGCTATCTTATCATCCAGTGCTGATACCTCTTGCATTGAAGCTCGATTACTGCAAAGTAGCTGGGAGATCCCCACTAAGATATTATTACTGCACGCGCAATAGGCAAATAGGTATCACGAAAATAAGGAATAAAAATTATTATATAGGAAGTAGTATAGTATTTTTTTATGGGAATTCTGAAGACTCGGTTACCCCTCTCCTATCTTTTACATTGTAATCTAAAATGTAACGAAATTTGTTAATATAAACGTAGGGGAGTTATGATAAAACAGTTTCCTACAAACTACATTGACCTAATGAGATAAATTTAAACACTAGCACGTTAACTGTCAGTGAGTTCATCAAAGTTTGACAGCAGAGAAATTGGAGATATCGATCATATAATAATAGTTAGTAGACACATATTCGTTTTATATTTCAAACGTATAAGAAAATGTATTTAGAAATAACGTACTACACTGTATCTTTTTTAATATTTGACCAATTCCTTCTAGTAGTAACTCTATTTATCACAAATTTTGTCATGTTGGTACTTTAGGGTGGTAAAATTAGAAAAAGTTCACTTCTTTACAGTTTAAATTTGGAAAAAAAATGTTATTTCAAAAAATTTAACTCTTACTGGCTATGATTCCCAGAAAAATGGTCTGATCAAGTTAAATTTTTTAAGAATACTTATTTGTTATGTTCCTATAGGTCAATAGTATTAAATTTAAATCACACCCATTTCTCATCCCTCCACAGGAGTTGCAAGGTTTTTTTTTTTTAACCGTAATTTTAGGACCTTTTAGTTAAAAATTTGTTATGAGCTAAAACACATATGTATCCATAACATTAAGCGAGTTGCAATGTTTACAAATTAGCACCAAAGCGTTTTAATTTTAAGTGATTTTATTACTTTTATTTTAACCTTTTCTTGTATTTGTGTCTGGTAAAACTATAGATCAGAAATCATACGGGAATGTTATTTTAATGGGTCAATGATTAAAAAATACCCCTTCAACTCACCTCTTAAAATAAGTGTGATTGTTCCTACACATATAATATAAGGTTCAATTGTTATACTAATGTCAATAAAGAATATATTTTTTGAAACATAGGTAACCTTGTAAAATTGTTCACTCGTTTTAATCCAAAAAAGGACGTTTATCTTAAAAAATATAAAGATGACGTAGTTGTACACATGTATCGCAGGTGCCATTATTAAACACCATTTTTGTTAATGTTGACTCAAAGGGAATTTGTACGAAATAACATGATCATACAATGTCACGATAACATGTACAAAAGCTGAATACGAAAATGTTACCTATGTTTGTATTTTAGGTAACCACTTGAAAAGCGTGTGATTATTTCTACAATAATTATTATATCAGATTCAATTCTTACACTATTGTTAACGGAAAACATATTACTTATTACTACTGTTTCTAATCTATACTTTGGCTACAATAATTATGCTTGGGAGTAGATATAACAGTAACAGGGCACTAAGAAGAAAGCTCATAGTAGAGCCATTTGTACATAACTACCAATTTAAGTTTAAAATAAGTAACGTTCAGTATATTTCTGGACCAAATGCGGTAGCGACACCTGTTTTGAAAGCCCTAAAGTATTTTTAAGTGAAGTTGTGTGATCTGGCAGTTGGAATGAAGTCCTGAGTATAACATAGATGCGATAGAGAGTTATTAGGAACGTTACATAGAACTTTGATGACCAAGCAGAGGCATATGGATTAAAAATACTTTATTATCTGAATTATGATTGATTTAATTTAAATCCTTTTCTTACACACATATTTTAAAGTTTATCACTTTTATCTGAATTTTTGAATTTAAGATACTATGTGTCCAGTATCAGAAAAATTATTTTTTTTAATCAATTTATTTTAACTTAATTACAATATTTTTTATTCTTCATCATTCAGTAAATTATTATGTCTTTTTCTTCATTATCCTGTTGGAGTGTAAACACAAAGAATCTATTTCTTCTTAGAAATGTTTTCTCAAATCCAAATAAACAGCTGTCCTCTTATTACCTAAGAGACAACGTCTCAAAGGCATATTGAATTTTTGGACGTATCAATGTCTTATATAAATATCTATACTTAAAATTTATTTATATATATCTTGAGCTTAGTATTTTTCTAAGGCAAAAATATAACTCATTGGCCATTGCATTCTGGTACAAAATCCCTTTTTTATGTTATTGTCTTGTATTAAAAGATGACCATGAAACATATCCCTTTTTAAATATGTGTCCTTCGAGCTCATAATATATCCCTGTTGATAATCCTTCTTCAAACGACTTATAACCATATACTCAATTTGTTTCATCATTCACACACAATCCGACCTTTTTCGCTGTCTCTACACGTTTTTTAAGAAATCTGCTATGCCTCTAATTGGGTATTTCCTAATAAAGCTATGTCTTTGGCATAAGCGAGAAGATTTATCATTGAGTTCCCTAGTATTATGCTATCACTTACCTTAATTTCTCTGATACTAAATTAAAATACAATGAGATAAGTGTATCTCCTTGCCTTGGGCCCGTGAAGACATTAACTGGGTCTGACGTCTCCGATGCTGCCTTTATTTAAATTTCTGTGTAACTGTGACTAGCTTTAATTATGGTCACTATCTTGATAGAAAAACCAAATTCGTATAGTATTGTTATAAGGCATGGTTGGTGAATAAAATCATATGCCTAGGATTGGTAAAATCTTTAAAAATAACCCCCCGATTTATGAATAGAAACAATCCTTGATTTTGTAATGCATCGAGGACCATGCTATTACTTATACTACATTAATGTTATGCTCAATTGGTGTGATTAAAGGAATAGTACATTGAGAAAGATTCTAAATGTGTATAATTGGTATTAATCAAGGTAGACATTGAGTAATTGTAAGTATATACATATTTTATAGAAATTGCCTCAAAAACTGTTAGTATATGTTACAAGTTTATTAGGTTCAACGCTAAGGATTAATTTCATCCATAATTAAATACAACTGAGATTTTATTCTACAGCTCATTTAAACAACCACAATTTTGCTCTGTCATAATAAGAGCTACATCGTCAGCAAACATAAATATTTTACACTTTAGCACCGAGGCAAGGTATGAATAGACTTATTAAAAGAATGCAGTGGATCTAATTATGTGCCTTGGTTGACTATTTCTCTGTACCCGAGAAAGAGTAGTTCATTAACTTAAAATATACAGCTATTTAGATTAACCAATGTAGTCGTTTTTGGTTATTATTAACACGTAAAATAATACTTCAATCTACATTTTGGTACTTTATGTGTTTAGGTGGAACATTTACAACAATTCTTCTATGGTGGACAGTATCCAGCTGATTTTATTCAGCTATTGAACACGTACAAGACATTGAGTTCTAAGCCTATTCATTTAAGCGACGAAGAAATAACAACACTGACCTCAAATTATACAGACGGATCAAAAACCAATAGAATCCTTACTCAATTTAAATTCTGCCGCAAAATGCAAGAAATACAGTGCACGAATATTGTACTTTTAAAGTTTAGTTTATCGAAAATCGAAAGTTCTTTAAAAGTTATTGCTGACTACGTGTACAATATGATAGAGATGTCGTACAGAGCAAAATTTTTAGTGAGCGACTGGCTTTGGAAACTGCATATACAGTTACAGTTTGGTGACACAACATTGCTAAAAGAACGCTTACCGGAGAATAATGAAACCCTGGAGAAATTGATAATGTTGTGTCAAGAAAATAATTACCTAATGAAAAGGTGTGATTTCATTTTAAATTACTACAACAAGAAATCTGGTCCACATTTAATGTTTAATACATTTTTAAAAATGTATGACGACAAATTTCAACGTTTCGTCAAGAACAAGGGACAACTTACATCGGATGTTAATGACTTGTTGTTGCTTTCTATGTGGGAGTCTTCAAAAAGCACTTTTGACAATATCCCAGGCCTCACTTTTAAATGGAAGAATATATACGATGTATTCGAAAAGGAAATTAAAAATATCAGAAGCCAGTACAATAAGTTTGAATGGACAGTAGAACCTTTTAAACACAAGAAATATCAAGAAATCATTTTGGATGTTTTAAAGGCAAAATTTTACGGTTATATTTGGGTATATTTAGTTTGTTATCAAAAAATAGTAAAATCCACACTGCCGCGCAAATTTTGGCCCACAAAAAAAAAATTAAATTACATAGCGGCTATGCGGACCGGTCTTCGGCGTGAGTATGAAGGTTTTATATATCAAGTAAATATGGTATTATATTATGCTTATATAGACGACCAATTTTTCAACGAAGTATTAATTTTATTGAGTGGAATATATGAGCCCGATGATAAGAAGATATCTCAAACTGTGGACAAACTAGCAGGAGAAGTAAACCGCATACTGGGAATCTATATTGAACCAAATAATAGAGAGGCCAAAATTGACTGTGAATACGTCGAACGAAAATGTGAAAACGATTCCGAATTTTTTGAAAACTTCGGATCAATGTTTGCAAAGTTCTTTCGTGAGACTGAAGAAAGATGGGTAAAATTAAAATTAAATAATCTATTTTTTTATATAAATGGAAACAGAACCGTCGAATTTGTAATCTCGAATAAATAACAAAGACACTATTAATATTTGTTAAACAATAAAACTCGCTTGATTATAAATATATTATCATTTCACTAAATATCATACTCATTAAACTAAGAAATTGATATTGTACATTTCTAAATAAAATAAAATTTTGATTTTTCAACTTTTATTTTGGTTCGTCGTATCGAATTGTGTTGTATTTTATTAATACATCATTATAAATTGTAAAAAAATTAATTAAAATTTTATGAAATATCAATTTTTCATATTGATAGATATGATATTTCCGTTTGATATTTGTCATAGTCATACAAGTAGTAATTATCGAAGCACAACATCGGGAAAAACCACAGAAACAAGCTTATACGAATTTGCAATATTAAGGGAATGCATGCGGTCTGGTTTTTTTTTACTATTTAGACCAAAAAGCCAAAAAAATGTCAACTACATATGATGGTCCGAGTTCTTTGGCAATCATACTAGGTTATGTAGGAAGCAGAATCTTTGATTTTTTTATGTAAAAAAATTGTTGAAAAAAGTTGAAATGTTGAAAAAGTTGCAAGTTGAATTAATGTTTTACAAGAAACTGAAATTTTTAAAAGAAAATCGTAAGTAACATAGTTAAGTAGCCAAAATCCAAAGAACTCGAATCTCTTTGCAGAACTAAAATTTTACTATCTTATGTAGTCGACATTTTGTCCGGCTTTTCTGTCTGAAATAAACCAAAATGGCTTCTACTCATAGAAAAATGTATTTAAATTAGAAATTATACCTCGAAGCTTTTACAAATTTAACTGGTAAATTGATTATCATGATCTAATTTTGTAAAACCTCATTTTTCTTGAATATTACCTGTACAAAACTTCTTAATTACAGACCGCATAAAGATCCCCTTAAACTTGCGTGCATGTGTATTAACCACAACTGTAAAAACAATTCATAGTGAGGATACTGGATTAATCTGTACTTTGTTTGACCTGTGCTAGATTCTTACTATCAAAAGATTTACATCGAAGCCTTTTTTCAATGAGATTATAACATTTTCAGTTATAAAAATGTTTGGTAAAACTGTGACGTCCCCCGACTTGCTCCTATTCTCCATCACTGTTATGCACCGACCCCACTGTACTGGTTGTTTATTCATGTTTCAATGTGAATTCATATGTGTTAATTTTATTATTTTTTCAATGTAGATTATATAGTTGTGTAACCTAATAATGGCGTAACACCGGAACTAGCAGTTACCAATTAATGATACTATCGCTTAATGTTTTTTTTTACATAAAAAATATTTTACATTATTTATTTATTCGTATGGATTATAAGCAAATCAACGTTACGACAGGGTCTAATAATAATTAATTAAATGTATGCATGTACATCGTTTGATAAAAATAATAAGCAAGTAGAGCTCTAGTTGCTTCTTTCGGACTGATTCTGCCTCCTGGGATGCATTCCATTTAACTTGATGTGGTCGTAGTTGGAATAGGGTAAGTTGAGGTTAAAATAAAGTTACAGCGATTCACGTAGTAGTATCACGGATGACTATATTATACAAAAGTAATAATTACAAGACAAATCTAGTAATAGCTTCGTGGGTCCGTGAAACGGAAAGTAATGATTCTGGTTGACCGTGTCTGATGACAACAATGGAAACTGCATATCAAAATTGTATAACTACAATATTCCAAGTTTGGAACTCAACAATTTCTAGGCGACCACTTACCCGAGATTAACAAAACCTTAGGAAAATTAATAACGTTATGTCGAAAAAATAAATACCTAATGAAAATGTTTGACTATACTTTAAATTATTACAAGGGTAAAGATATTTATATTATAAAGTTGGTCATATTAAAATGTTAAATCCATTGTTGCGATTGTATGACGAAAAATATAAACGGTTCTTTGAGAAGTTTGAAAGTTATAAATTGCCTATCAGTGCCACACATCTATCGATGACTTATGTGTGGAGGATAGCAAGACGTATGCGCAACGCCATCTCTGGCCTTGCCTTTAAATAGAAAAATGCGAATAATTTATTCGAATATTGGTTTTACTATAAATGTCTCAGTATTGTTAATTTTATATTTTTTAATTTATAGATATGAGTCATTTATAGTAAAACCATTATTCGAATACATTTTTCGCATTTTTCCAATTAAAGGCAACGCCAGAGATGGTGTTGCGCATACGTCTTGCTATCCTCCACACATGAGTCATCGATAGATGTTCGGCACTGATAGGCAATTTATAACTTTCAAATTTCTCAAAGAACCGTTTATATTTTTCGTCATATAATCGCAAAAATGTATTTAATAATTTAATATATATGACCATCTTTAATATAAATATATTTATCCTTGTAATAGTTTTATTTATGGTAAACATTTTTTATTGGGTATTTATTTTCTCAATATAACGTTTATACATTTTTCTAAGGTTTCGATAATATCCGGTAGATGTTCGCCTAGCAACAGTTGGGTTCCAAACTTGAATTATTGTAGGTCTGCAAGTATTAAATTCAGTTTCCAAAGCCATGCGCTCACTACAAATTTCCATTTGTACGACATTTCTATCATACTGAACACATATTTGGCAATAACGTCCAAAGAACTTCCGACTTCTGGTAAACTAAACTTCAAAAGTACAATATTCGCGCACTGTATTTCTTGTATTTTGCAGTGGAATTTAAATTGAGTAAGAATTCTATTATTATTTGAACTATCTGAATTATAATTTAAGGTCAGTGCTGTTATTTCCTCACTGTTTAAACGAATGTGCTCGAAACTCAATGTCTTGTACTTGTTCAATTGTAGAATAAAATCAACTGGATACTGTCCAACATAGAAGATCTGTTGTAAATGTTCAACCTGAAAACATACAGTACTAAAATGTCGATTTCTGTATTCTTTTTCATATTTATTTTAACCAAATGTGACCAAATGGCTTAATGTAATGGTAATGGAGTAAAGTATGGTGAGTAATTAATAAACTACTTTTTCTCAGGTAGAGGGAAAGTGTCTCGGGCGATTCCTATAGAAGATACATATTAATGACATTATTGATATGGTCCCCGATGCATTTAAAGAAACAAAAATGTTTTTCTTTTTTTGAAGCTAACTAACTTACTTGTTGTGCAAGTTAATGTGTAGATTGTAAATATTTTGTCAAATATTAAAAATGATTAACAAAAAAAAAAATTTAGTTCGTACACAGTTTTGCATGAGAAAAATATATTATAAACTTTGTTATGTAAAATAAGAACTTCGGGTACCAGTTACGAGCATTGCTCAATTGTATTTTAATTGTACTAAACATGCTATGATATATTTTAGTTATGCTGAAATAAAAAATCAAAAAAAATAATAGTTATGATACCTAACTAATTTAAAAATATGTCTTTGACATATATTTATAATCCTAAATAATCCTATATAATCCTAAATATACTTTTGCTTACTTGAATTATTTTGGTTATTTCGGAGGCAGTTGGTCTGAGTACAGACTTTTCGTGTAATCGTTTATAATGTTCATTAGGATATGGTTCTTCCTCGACATCGTCACACCTATTAACCTCCGTTGATAAATAACAGACGAACTTAAGTGTTAAAATAAAACGCTTTACTGAAACCTAAAAATTATAAGAACCATATCTTAAAATTCCAAAATACTATCAAGTTATAAAAATGTAGAGTAAACAAAATGTACACGTATAATATTTTAAAAAAACCACACTGCAAAAACATAAAGATATTGGCCTATTTTGTTCTTATTTTTCTTTTGATCGTCAAAGTTTATGATCATATTATTTTGTACAAAGACTCTGTAAGTCAACAAGTACAATGGTTTTAGATACCAACTATGCAAGTGTGTGGTCTAGCAGATGTATAAAAACATATTTTGTTTAAAAAAATATAGTTACAAGTTTTTTTGCAAACGTGAACGTTTTATGCCATTAAAATACCTTTCTGGTATGATTTCTGATCTAAATACTTACCAGACACATAAGAAAAGTATTAAGAACTGATTCTTTTAAATAGTATATTGCAACGGTAGAACTGTTATTGTAACCCTCCAAAATGAAGAAAATGAAGATAACATCAATGATATTGATTGCTTAGTGGTGGCTCATAAATTGGAAAAAAAGATCTATATACTATTTAATTTGTTTCCATAATGTTGAACAAGTTTTTGTAGGAATTAATCTACCCGGTGGTGATACTGTTTTTTAATGGGAGTTTGATCAACCTCCAACTACGGATCCAACACTATTTCTGTACTGTTAAGTTAGTTCGTGATTAAAATATACAAGTTTATTAGACATAATACTATTTTATGTATTTGATTTTAAATTCTTCTTCTTTATATAACAATTGCATGTCATTTATAAAGGATTCCTTAACATTTTATAAATAAAACGGACAATGAGCTTACTATCCTTATTATCATATACTTTTGTACGATATGCGTAATGGATATCATCTGCATACAAATTAACTTTAAGTACATTAACTGTAGTCTTAACAATTTAATTTATATTTTCATTTTTCGTGCATTGAATACTACTACTATTTGTCATTTTGTTAAACAATGTCTGTGGCTCAGAATTATTCATAATTATCTTAAAAGATTTTTATTCTATTACAAACAAAGCTGTTGGTGATATCAACCAAAACGAATAACATTAATATTATTAATATTATTGTAAATTTAAACGTACACTTTCCCATAAAAAACCCATATTGGTTTTAATAAGCTATCAATTATCAAACTCTAAGATCCAGCATGTTAATTAATTTAATGATCTATGTATATTTTTTTATACAAAACTAATCTTTAAAGATCATTTTTAAAAGTGAAAATGGGCCATCGTCAAAAACGGGTCTTTCAAAACGAAGTCTAAATTTTTTGTAATTATTTTGTTTTAAAAACGTTTATTTTTTCATTTTTCCATCACAGTATAATATTCTATAGCTATTTGGTCTCCAAATGTCTCAATTCTGAATCAAACTCTTGATTCAATTCAAAACTCTTTTCTACGTTTCTTATCTTTTAAATGCTAAGTCGAAAGAATTCCTCATTCTCGTTATGAAGGAGTATCCGAATTTTTAGCACTCCTACATTAAGGAATCGTAAAAAACATAAAAATTAATCCAATTCTAGAAAAACTAAAATTTAAATTTAAAATGTTTATTAAAAAGTTTTTTTTTAATTTTGAATAGATAACCGCAGTATTAGAATATTAAGCTTGATGATGATGATGTATAACAAAATTATATTATATCAATATCAATGTACATATTAATATATAATTTAGGAATACAATAAAATTTACATTAAGTGAATTTCCGGCAGTTTTTCTTCTTTCAGGAAACCTAATTCTCCGTAGTAATTATTGATGACCTTGTTTATAAGATTTTCAATTTCTGTTTGAGCTTCTTCGACGGAATGAATAATGCAGCCCTGATGCACACTCAAAGTCTGAGCTTCGCTTGTGTTTGCGGTTTGTAGCATTACGCAGTATTCATTTGTAAATATAATTAAATTGTTTATTATATGCAGTTTAAAATGTTTTCCCAACGTTAGGGGAATTCTCGAAATTTTTTTATTGTATTTATTACGGTTTTCGTTGTTGTAAAGTTTAATGGTTTGCTTCGCGTTGCGGATTAGAAATACAATTTTCTTTATGAGTCCTATGTTAGTCGGATTCAAATATAGATTTATATTCGACTGGCGTCCACGTAATTTATCCAACGATTCTTCTAGAAAACTCAACGCATCGGTTATACAGTCAAACATCATATGACTGTTTTCTATTGAACCCAACGCTAAATCAAGCATATACCAAAATCTGCTATAGTTCAAATCAAGTTTATTTCTTGAAACTTTTACCGCGTTGGTTTTATGACGATGCCTTCTCGTACGGATCACGCTACTCACACGTTTTGCATCGCGTGTGCATTCGTGTAGAATAAACAGAATGAAGGACAAATAATCTAAGATAGCCTTCGCGTACACACATCCAATCAATCGAGCAGTCATCCAGTATTTTGTGTAGACATTTTCGTCGGTTACGTAGAAATAATCGGGTTCTTCGATGGGTACAAACAGATCCTTGCCGGAAAATGAATTTGCAGAGCATTGACCTTTGCCTTCGATATGGTCGATTTGCTTCCATCCAGGATGGCTTATTATGGCGTTGAGTCTAAAAACTAGATCTTCGTTGTCGTTACACGATATCAACATTTGCCAATTACTGATTACTAACAACATCATAAAGCAACTTGACACACCGTAAAACATTTTATTCAAATACTATTCCTTTTTCTTTAAATAAAATTAACAACTAAGTTTACTTATAAGCGTTCTTTACCTAAATCTTCTTATATGGTTGGTGCACATTTTTGATTCAAAGTGGACTGTTACCATGTCCTATGCCATTGCATTGTTCGATTTAAAATACATTTGTATAATTCAATAAAAACCAGTGAAAATAAAATATTCTAGTGGCCAATGACGGATCTTAGCCACTCAGCGATTACTATACTATACCCTAGATAACATTTGTTAGAGTTATTTACGTTCTGTGTTAACCTTGATCGTCCAAAAGTGTCTTATTTCGTTAACTTATCCACTCTAACTTTATCTAACCGATAGTGGTTGAGTCGCGTTCTTTGATCAACGAGTAAAATGTTTAAATTAGCAAACAACGATCAGATAGATTCGCACTGAAGTGTTTTTTATGAAACGGACAAACTTTTTTGAAAATTAATCGATAACACCAACTTGTTGTTCACATAGTTGTAGTTATAGCGATTACACCGGCGAATATGGATTCGGAAAAAACGTTAGCTAAAAACTAAACTGGTACCTACGTAGATATATTATTATATCTGTTCATATTGTAAAAAGTATAAAAAAAGACTCGGTATTCGTTTAGCAGGTGATCTAACTGGCAACGGTTGCTTACCAATTTTTTAACAGTGACCTACATACCTACTACATCTGCTAAAATTTTAGACAACACTAAATACAAATTATAAAACGACTCTCGGCGATGCTTCTATTAATAATTACTGCATTTTTTTTAAATTTAATTCGTACCGTTTTGTACTATTAATAAATTAACATAGATAAAAACGAACTATATAAAAAATATATACTTATTTCAAATTGTATTTGAAGCGTTTGTATACCAAGGGATATATTTTTTCCCTGTGCACCTTTACGTTAGTCCTTGGTACTTGCGCTCATCAGGTTTGGCAACTATAGTAATAATCTTCTGATATTATATACATTTGACCCAACAAAATAGATTCATCGGGTATTCCGAGTAAAAAACAGAAAAGTTCTGTTCTTTGTCGACTGTTTAGTGTCATAACCGTACTTTAAATACACTTATTAGTTTATTAGTTTTAATATTATTTTTACATCCACTGTGTGCTTTGTAGCGTACTATTACTATAAGTTAAGATTGGGTACACTACGAGTATTACAATATTAGTGCGAATCATGTTGGCGACCCATAACTACCAATTTTTATTTTAACCAAGGACCAAATTAATTTTACAAGCTATAAATGAGGAGTTTCAACAAAATATTCACCTGTAATATTTCAAAACAAATTCACAGTCATCATCGCCTAGTATACAAACATATTTCCGTATTAATCCTTTGTATATCGTTAGAATGTATGATTATGTTGTTTTATACAAATTCCCTATAAGTCAACAACATCAATTATTTTATACACTTAAGGGCATCTGCTATTAATACAAGTGTACAGAATACAGATTAGGTGTATTGTAACATAATAATATATTCTTATTTGTTTTAAACGATGTAAACTGTGAATATGTTTTAAAATACTAACATGCATATTTCGTTGAATCCACTCTTTTACAATTTGAGAGTACTGTTGAATTGTGGAGGTGTCTTTTATCGTTATGAAATTTCAATTAAGCATTTTTTATTTAACATTAAAAGTGGGTTTCTATTTATTTACGAAGGTTAATGGGCAAGACGATGATGAAGAATGCTCAAATCGATTGAAACCTCATAATCGATTATATGAAAAAGCTGTACTTAGACCTACCGCCTCCGAAATAACCATTGTGATATTGGATTTAAATGTTTCACAGGATACACAAGTAAACAATAATAAATTATATAATAAAAGGATTATAAAATATTGATCATAGCCGTATTTCAAATTACCAAATGTATGTAAATAAATAATACTCATTGTCAGTGTCGAGTTAGGTAATACTAACAGTGAACCGTACCTTAACTTATTATAATAGTTAAGTGGATATAAAATAATTATATTTCTGAACTTCTAAATAAAAGATACTGCTTTAAAAAAATTAACCTAAACCAAGCTATTAACACGGTGATCAACATGACACCTAGGTAGTATCTGGTTATGACTTAACATTAAGAAGCCATACTTATTTTAAACTAATTTATAATTATAGTTAGTGACAAATTTATTACTATATTTTCAATTTGATGTAAATACAATTTTGTTTCACCTTTTCAAACACTTAAATGATGCCACTGACGTTATTTTATTTTCTAGACCGAACTGCTGCAACAGTTCTTCTATGTTGGGCGGTACGCAGTTGAATTTATTCAACTATTGAATACGACCAAGACATTGTGTTACACGCCCATTACATTTACCAGTGACGAAATAATAACACTGACCTCGAATTACAAAATTGAGTAAAAAACAAACAGAATTCTTACTCAGTTTAAATTCTACCGTAAAATACAAGAAATACAGTGCACGAATTCCGTACATTTGAAGTTCATTTTACCGGATGTCGAAAGTTCTTTAAGAGCCATTTCCGATTACGTATACAATATGATAGACATGTCGTATAAAGGGAAATTTATAGTCAGCGCATGGCTCTGGGAACTGCATATAAAACTTTTAGGACTGCAAAGTTCCAAGTTCGAAGTTTAAACATTTCTAGGAGACCACTTACCAGAAATAAACGACACCCTAACGAAATTGATAACTTCTTGTCGAGAAAACGAATACCTAATGAAAAACTTTGACTACACGTTAAAACAATACAGCAATGGACCTGATCATCATCTATTATTTGATACTTTTTTGGAAATGTATGATCCAAAATATTGCCGTTTCGTCAAGAACAAGGAACATTATACACTGCCTTTCAGTATCCGCAATTTACTGCTGACCCCCACGGTTAGAAATCAGTTTGTTCTGCGATATTGTTGGCCTTACCTTTAAGTGGGACAATATATGCGGCTTATTAACAAAGGAAATGGAAAATATCGAAAATCAATACGAGGAGGGAGAATGGATAACACAACCGTTTAAATACCCAAAATATCACGAAATAGTTTTGGACGTCTTAAAAGTAACATTGTTCAGCTATATTTGGATCCATTTAGCTTTTTATCAATTTACAGAAAGTAAAGATGCATGCGAACATGATAAGTTTATACATGAATTAAATATAAAACTAAATTTTTTATATATTGATGACCTATTCTTTAACAAATTACTGATTTTATTGAGTGAAATATATAAACCGTGTGACGAGAAAATAAATCAAAGTTTAAAAATGTTATCAGTCGAAGTAAACAATATTGTGATGATTTACACTGAACCAAATAGTGAATTTCATGAGGCTATAATTGATTATGAATGCGTCGAACGAACAAGTGAAAACCATTCCGAATTTCTTCAAGGACATAGATTTAGGCTTGAACGGTTCTTTCTTGAAGCTGAAATAGATTTGGAGGAGTAAATTTAAGTGTTCTTGTATTTTATATGAATGGAATCAAAACCACTGACTTTGTATTCTCAAATAAATAATAATTATACCTTCTAGTAGCTGTAAAATGAATTGATTATAAAAAAATATCAACTATTAACTGAATTTAATACTCATTAATCATTATACTAATTATTTTGATACACACTTCAAAATAAATGTTCTTTTTGGATATCTTTAATTTGATTCATAACAACGAATCGTGTTGTATATTTTGGTTTATGTAATTACAACAAATTAATTCAACCTTTATCAAATTGTAATTTTATTTTAATTGATGAGCGATAATTAGGGAGATTTAAGTAAAAGAAAACAGTGTACAGTACTTAAAATTTGTATGTTAGAAAATAGATAAAAGAGTTTTTTATTAATCGAAACAGAAAGGACTGAGGTGTCAATTAATTATTTTATGTTCCAACACTTAGATTATAATTCAAATTTGGTAATGTATTTTAAAATCATAGCAAAAATCGATAGAAACATAATGGTGTACATTTAAAAAAAAAAGCATTTTTCAGCCGAGTCTGCAACCACGAAAGAGCATTATCATGTCTCGCTGAAGTACCGAATAAATTTAAAGTAGTGGTGGAATTATAGATAATGAAATAGTATATTAACAAGCAGTAACAAGTTAGTATCTAAGGTGGCTAGTAAACATATCAAGTTTCTAGCTAATATTTTAGTGTTTTCATAATATCTGGCCTAAAACAATTCATAGGAATATGACCTCTTAAATTATTGAATTTATTTTTAAGTTCTAGTACCCATCCCCAACCATTGAAAATGTCAAAAAAGGTAAACTTAGAATGAGTCATTCACTGTATAGTTTATAGAAATCTGTGTAACCTCGTCTGTTGTTTTCGATTCGACCCGAGCTATACCGTACACAATATGCTTGTACTAGCTTTAAAAACAAATGACAAAATTCAACATAGGTATCTTATGTGACCATCTGTATACAGAATTACTTACGAGATATTAATAAATTTCGCAAATGCCATCATCAACAATTAACAATATTAGCAATATTTGAATCTTTGAAAAGAATGGCAAAATTATGAAAAAATGTTAAATGTTGTAGGACCAAACCAGTCCCCTACCCTTTAAACTAGTTTTCTGTTTTAAACCAGTCTTAAACTTCGACTAGTCTAATAGAAGAAATGAACTTTTTTTGAAGTTATTAAATCAAAATAAGTGGTGCTTACTATATACTTGTCACCTGAGCTAAGAAGACAAAAGGAGGAATAGGGTTGTTATTTATGAAAAATTGCATGTAATCTGTGTGACAATTGGATATTTTTTCATTAAATTGTTTGTAGTTTAATCAACATGGGAGATATACAACAAAATGCGATCCCTCTACGACAAAACAATAATTTCGAGAATATAATATTTATAGTGACTTTACGCCATTAAAATGAGGAACTTAAACTATGCCATGCCTATATAAAAGTTACGGTTATCCGAACATGTAACAATATATCTTCAACATTTTACGATTACTCAAAGAATCTGTAAAATTTAATATTGCCACTTGTTAACTTTACCGTTTAAGAATTTAGTTAAAGTTTCATAGTTTTTAATGTGACACGTAAGAATCTTACGTTACTTTTTATTATTCGTTTTTATAAAGCAGAGCTAATGCAAACATAAGGATATTGTTTACGGTTCGAAAAAAAACGACTGCCAACTCAGTTTCCCAAACACTAAACAGTGAATGATTCGACCTACATGTATGTGTCGGAATTATTATTTAAGGCCAGTGCTGTTATTTCGCCGCTCCTTAAATGAATGGGCTCGGAGGAAATCAATGTCTTGTACATGTTCAATTACCGAATAAAATCAACTGAATCAACTGTCTAACATAGAAGAGCTGTTGTAAATGTTCAACGTAAACACATACAGTACTAAAACTTCGATTTGTATATATTTTCATATTTATTTTAGCCAAATGTGACCAAATGGCTTAATGTGAAGATAATAGAGGGAAATATTATTTATTTTAAACAAAGGCATATAATGATTAACAAGTATACAATGTCTACACCTCATGAATACTTAAATACTGTAAACACATATTTTGCGACGTTTGGAAATGGACAGTTAAAAAATAATCTTCCTAATAGCCAGAGGAGTATAAGAAGTATTTAGAGGTGGTCTCCACCGCCTACATACTCACCTAAAGATTTCTTCATATTAACTAAGCTATTCTTAATTCATAAACTTTATATAGGACAAAACTATATAAAATTCCTACAAAAGCCGTATCAGATAGGAGTACAGGAATATTCAGAAGACCATTAACAGGTTCACTAGCATGCACTAAAATATACTCACCAGTATATCAACCAAAAATTATGTTTGATGGTTTGAATAAAGTTGTTATAGGCAAATATTGTGACATTTTTGCTACTATTACAAACAAATTTGTATCACCAATCCTTATAAACCAAAATTCATTAGCTATGACCTTGTAAAGATACTAAATTTCTTCCTAATATTTATCATATTTCTTCAGTTTTCCAAAACCAGTTTCACAATCATATTTATGTTTACATTTCCCAATTGGCGATAACATTCTAGCAACTAGAAAGTCCCTTTAAACGATTTTGAAATAATGATAGACAAACGGTTATTATCTACAGGTTACTTAAATTACAAGTTATTTATTATATCTAATTGTGATGCAGAGTACAGTAATACGTCAAATTATTTTTATGCGATGCAATAAAACTATTCGTCTTTGTATTATGAACGAATGAAAATATTAAGAAATGCAGTCAAAAAAACAAATCTTTATCAAGTCATAAAAAATGAATAACTCAATAAAAATTCAAACGCTAACATGATTTTTTTGTCAACAAATTTATGTAAATAAAAAAATTAGTTGCCATTTGAAAAAACCAAAAATCCCACTTTTGGCTTATAAGAATTGGTGATAAAAATATTCAAAATATTGAAAAATGTAGTAAAATATGTACCTAAAAGTTCAGAAAAAAAAAATTGTCAAAATATTCATATTTTTTGAGAAAATGGGTCTTACGTTAGTTGGATCAACCTATATACATATTTAGGGCCAATTAAAATTACGACCTTTGCAAATATTTCTAACTCTTAAATATTAGGCTTAGCCTAGTTTTTAAATGCGTTGTTATTTATTTTATAACGTTGTCCGCTTTGATATTTATATGTTCACTATTAAACTAAACCAACAATAACTATCGAGACTTCGAAGGTAGTTTTAGCTTACATCGTTTACACAGTTGTACCAATTGTCTTATAAAAAAAAATGTCTAAAAGTTAATTATACTATTTAGAACGGGATAGTTATTATAAGTAAAAAAAAAAAGGTTTAAACTATAAAATTCTTTTTTTTTATTGAAATAATCTCACAGGAACTTTTCTGGAACAAATAGGTTTTAATTGTTCTGCATTTATTTTAGTCAGGTAGTAATGTCTGATTTTTGGCTGGTCAACTTAAATAGGAATTAAAAAATCAAAGCATAATCAAATTAATATAATATGTAGTAGGTATAATAGTATGACGTATAAATACATTATGTTATGAGCTATGACATCAATGAAATATTTTAATCAAGAAAATTATTTATAATGTTAAGTGTATGCACATTTAAACGAAAACACTATTGCATGAAATTTATTACATAACAAAAAATGTGAAAACTTGGTCTTAAACAATTTATGCATAATACATATTTTAAAACAAAAATAATTCGTGTAACGCATAAAAGATAATTATAATTTTTAACAAGCAACAAAAAAATGTAAGATATAAATAAAAAAGTCATAATCACAATAATATGTGTTATTTCATAATGAAAATATGTTTTTTTTTTTAAATTGAGTTAAGAGGAATTACAGATCAGAATTAAAAAGTATGAAATTATAGCACAATGACAAACTAATTATACAAGACTTATAGTAATTACTCACATCTGACATATTTTATACTATAGAACAGCTATCTAAAAAAATAATAACGTATCAATTAGATTTCAATGCTTTTAGCTACGTTTTTACTTAAATTTTTTTTGTAATGATAAAAAAAAATATTTTTTATAATAAACTATGATTAAATTTGATAAAAGTAAAACGATTTTAGTATACTCACAATCATCACAAGCTGAAATTAAAACAAATGTTTTTTAAACGATTTTTAACTATAAATAAATAAATATGATAAAAATAAAATTAATTTAATGTACTCACACTTGCAACCTGAAATTAAAAGAAATGTTTTTTTAATAATATTTTTGAATAATAAAGGATTAAATTTAATCAAAGTAAAATAAGTTGAGTGTACTCACAGTCACATCCTAAAATTAAATTAAAACTTTTTTTAAAATATGTTTTAATAATAAATAATTCAATTTTATAAAGTATAATAATTTTAGTACACTCACCACATACTGAAATGAAAACAAATAATGTTTTTAAAATAAATAATTAAATTAAGTAATAGTAAAATAATTAAATTATAATTAAAATTATTATTTACTTGTCAACGTAAACGTACTATAAACGTAAAGTTATTTTATCCCAAAATAAGTTAATATTGTACATTAAATTATAAATTGATTAGAGACTAAAGACCATGAAGAAAGGATGACATGACTTTATTTATGTCCAACGCTAGTGCAGAAATTTTATTTTTTAAGGGATTACCTTAAGTCATTCGAGCATGTCTGCTTTTGAGATGTGTTTTCGTTAATATGAGGGTAATCATTTAATGAGCGCTTGTATTGTACATTCGAGTTATTATTATTATTTAATTATCTACAGAAAGGTATACATACCGACCGGATATCCTAGTGGTGGTTCTAGAAAATAATAAATTTAAAACAATCGAGGGATTTCATTCTGGATACAGTAATGTATATTAATTATATAATTTTGTCAAAAATTCAAAATTATGATTTATTTGTAGTAGTATGAAAGTGGTGAGAAGCTGGGAAAAGAGGGGTACTTTGATGTGTTGAAGTGCCTTTATATGATAAAGTGACCTTTTCAAGTAGTAGTGTACTGGTGGATTTTCAAGCCAGTACAGTCCAAACCAAGCACAGTATAAACCAGCAAAGTTAGAAAGTCTTAAATGAAGGTTCTGTGTTTACAAATGAGCATCAAAGCGTTTATTTGAAAGCGATTTTATTCACATAGTATTTTATTGTAGCCGACATAATTTCCAAATTGAGATTTTCATTATTCATAGCTGTACTAACATTTTGAAGAAAATAAGAATGGTTGCATGTTTTTATTTAGTTAGTCCTACCACGTGGCCAACAATAATATTATATTTTTGAAAAATACAGTCATTAACCTTTACTTAACATTAATTATGACCGATTTACTTTTTAAATGTACATTCACATAGATAGAAGTAGGCTATATACAGTATATTTTCGGTATGAGAAACATAAGAATTACCATTTTGTAAAAAAACAATAATAACGGCGAGTCCGTTTTTGTTAAGTAGAAATATTCGGATAATGAGATAATCAATTGTCGAATTGTTTGGATTGTATTATAGTCTTTCTCCATGTATAAAAATAAAAAAAAATTGTTATACTACAAAAAGTAACTTTGTTAATTTGCTGAATATGGTTAATTTTAAACCGAAATTATTAAATTCGGATTCCTAGAGTTATAAACAAAATAGGACATTAAAAAAAATATCTAATTCTATGTAATAAATATCGAAATATTCGTGTGGAATTCTCTTTAATTGAATTAAGTCATTATAGAGGCCTATAAAATGACATTCCCACGACAAAAAATTTAATGATAAGAAGTTTTATATACATACATTTTTTTTGTTAGAAATTTTTAGTCTAAAAGAAAAAAAAAATTATTTATAGCCAACTTTGTTAGAAAAAATAAAATGTACTATTAGTGTTAGTATTACTAAATAAAAAAAAATCTTGTTCCATATAACTCAAAACGACAATTTA
The DNA here is from genome assembly GCF_023614345.1 of Adelges cooleyi. Lineage (NCBI taxonomy): Eukaryota > Metazoa > Arthropoda > Insecta > Hemiptera > Adelgidae > Adelges > Adelges cooleyi. The sequence goes on from NW_026096297.1 coordinate 103,982, forward strand.
AATTAGTCCATTATTGCATAACATTATAACATCATACATATAAGTACATTCTTATTTTTCAAGTGAACGTGTGTGTAAAGACAACTGCTCATTTAAAAGTATCATACTGCGCCTTAAATAAAGTCTAACTACGCATGGCGGTGGAATAGGTTTTTTTTACAAATTAGTTTTTTTCTTTGTATGTGAAATATGTTTAAATGTCAACAATAAACAACATATAATTTTAGAAAATTGTACCTAACACATTTGTACTAATTTAAACTAAATTATTAATAATCATTATTCAGTGAACAAAAAACAAGTCATTAAATATTAATTCATACAATAATAAAATCAATTAATTAACTGTTGCAAAATTGTTACCGCAACCTTTATTATTATTATTTGATAGACTAATGTTTTACTATTTTCTAAAACACAATACCTACGTAAGATTTCAAGTCAACTACAGAATTGTTATATATCATAATTTGTTATACTTCTTAGGAGTTAATTAGTGGCTTGTTAAAAAAAATATATTATTATTATTAATTGGGTACAATGGCTGTGGAGGTACTTTTAGCAAAATTTAAAATTTTAATTCACCAACAATAATAAATAATTAACAAGCTATTTTAATTATCTTCATAAAATCTATTGGATATATATTTATTAACCAAACAGCCATTCATTTTTTAAATTACTAATTCAACCATTGAACCAAATAATATTAAATTGTTTGAATATTTTATACATATGTATACATAAATATATTTTATTTTAGAATTAAAATTATGTTTACGTTAGCTAATTAAAAAAAACCTTAATATCAAAAAATGTTTTTAAAAAAACAATGGGTGTATAATACCATCATTTGTTTGGTTTTTTTGTGATTTTCAGCCAGACCATAAAGTTTAAAAATAAAGCAGTTTAAATAACGTTTATAAGGTATTGTCTATGTATATTTGATTGAAGTTTTATTCTGTTTAATGTTAAATATTGGTGATTTTACAACTCTGAAACCCTTTAGTTTTTATTCATGCTAATCTATTTTGTTAAAAAGAATTTAATTATTCAAGAAAAAGTCATTAACATTTAACTATTCAAGTAGTTCTTAAATATAACCAGCCGTTTAAATTAATTCTAACATGAAACATTATTATTTACCTTATATTGATGTTGTTATTAAAATATTTTCTTCACAAAACATCTACATTGTCCTATAAGGACAATGTAGACAATCTATATTGTCCTATACAAAAATATTGAAAATGAAGTGGCCCGATATACTGATACATTTTATTTTATTATAAAAAAAATAGTTATAGCATGGAGCAATTTTATTTTGAAAAATATATAAAACATTTTTTTTTTTGCTTTTTTATCGAATTTAAAGGAGAAGAGGTAAACTTTTTAATTATTTTACCTAATAAAATACCATTCAGGCACCATTTTTTGTTCTGTAAGTTTAATTGTAAGGTATTAAAATACAAAATTCTAATTATGTAATGTTGGCTAAAGAAACATTACAGTAAAAACGAATTACTACAACAAATTATGATTAAGAAGTAGACTCTATAAAGTTCCTATAGTAGATAACTTTGTAGTTAATAATTTTGAAATAATTTACGAATGAATGAATAGATAAATAATTTAAAATAAAACTAAATTTTTAAACTCATTTTTTTATTTACATAAAATTGATAAAAAATATCATTAACTAAGTTCTACACAAGGTCTAAATAAATAAATCGTATTATTTTTTTAGTGCTCTATTCAAAAAAATTAATAAATTCAATTTTTATTTATATAGATAGTCAGTATACTTATTGTAAAATTACGACAGGTCGAGTATAAATAACAAAAATACAAACAATTAATTCGGAAAATATATACAAGCTGAAGAAAATAAGCTACAAAAGTTTAAATAGAATAAAATAAAATAAAACCAGTAGAATATTATAATGTGTTATTTAAATGAAAAATTGAGCCGGAAAGTAATTTAGATACATATAGTAAAATGTCAACGAAAAAATATTATTTCTACAAAATGGAATGGGTTATTCCAGACAGTTATGATTATTGCATGACTTTATAGATTTCGGAACATGTTAAAGCATGATTGACTCTGAAGACCTTTCACCCGAGTGTACGATTGTATGCTTTTTAAGAGTTTCAGATTGTAAAAATGTCTTTTTACATATCTCACATTGAAAAGGCTTATCGCCAGTGTGCGTTATTTTGTGTCGTTTTAGGTGTCCAGAACGTGAAAATGTCTTCTTGCATATCTCACATTGAAAAGGTTTCTCACCTGTATGGGTCCTTTTGTGTCGTTTTAGATGTCCAGAAAGTGAAAATGTCTTCTTACATATCTCACATTGAAAAGGTTTCTCGCCAGTATGGGTCCTTTTATGCTTTTTTAAATCTCCAGATTGTGAAAATGACTTCTTACAAATCTCACATTGAAAAGGTTTCTCGCCAGTATGTGTCCTTTTGTGCTTTTTTAAATCTCCAGAATCTGAAAATGTCTTCTTACATATCTCACATTGAAATGGTTTCTCACCAGTATGTGTCATTTTGTGTCGTTTTAGATGTCCAGAAAGTGAAAATGTCTTCTTACATATCTCACATTGAAAAGGCTTATCGCCAGTGTGCGTTATTTTGTGTCGTTTTAGGTGTCCAGAACGTGAAAATGTCTTCTTGCATATGTCACATTGAAAAGGTTTCTGGCCAGTGTGCGTTATTTTGTGCTTTTTTAAATTTCCAGATTGTGAAAATGACTTCTTACACATCTCACATTGAAAAGGCTTATCGCCAGTATGTGTCCTTTTGTGTTTATTTAGATTTCCAGAATGTGAAAATGTCTTCTTACATATCTCACATTGAAAAGGTTTCTCACCTGTATGGGTCCTTTTGTGTCGTTTTAGATGTCCAGAAAGTGAAAATGTCTTCTTACATATCTCACATTGAAAAGGTTTCTCGCCAGTATGGGTCCTTTTATGCTTTTTTAAATCTCCAGATTGTGAAAATGACTTCTTACAAATCTCACATTGAAAAGGTTTCTCGCCAGTATGTGTCCTTTTGTGCTTTTTTAAATCTCCAGAATCTGAAAATGTCTTCTTACATATCTCACATTGAAATGGTTTCTCACCAGTATGTGTCATTTTGTGTCGTTTTAGATGTCCAGAAAGTGAAAATGTCTTCTTACATATCTTACATTGAAAAGGTTTCTCGCCAGTATGGGTCCTTTTATGGTTTTTTAAATCTCCAGATTGTGAAAATGACTTCTTACAAATCTCACATTGAAAAGGTTTCTCGCCCGTATGTATCCTTTTGTGAATTTTAATAGTTCCAGAATGTGAAAATGTCTTCTTACATATCTCACATTGAAAAGGTTTCTCGCCAGTATGTGTCCTTTTGTGCTTTTTTAAATCTCCAGAATATGAAAATGTCTTTTTACATAGCTCACATTGAAAAGGTTTTACACCCGTGTGCGTCTTTATGTGGTTTTTAAGATGTGTTAATTGTGCAAATGTCTTCTTGCAAATATCACATTGAAATAGCCTCTCGGCTTCATGTGACCTTTTGTGCTTGGTTATATTTTCAGTTGAAATTGTCTTTAAACCTAATTCACACTGAAATGGTTTTTCGACTGTGTATTTTTTAATTGATCTGAATGGATTTTCTCCACTTTGAATTTGATTATATTTCATAGAACTGTTGAGTGTATTGCTAAAAGGAAAGTAATCAAAATATTAGGATAATAACTTAATTGTAGTCAATCTATTATGAAACATTATCCATATTTATACAATTCATACTCAGTGCAATGAGGACGCAAATCTTGGTCCTTGAAATTTTCTAAGTCTTGGTTTTCTTCAATTACTATCTCAGATACAAATAAACAATCATTTCTGATTTCATCATCCTCCTGTTTAATTATAGTCATGGTCTTTGGTTGTTTAACTGATGTTTCTTTAATTTTATTGCTCGTTGTATGGATGTTTAAACCCTTGCTAAAATGTCAGTTTGTATGTTAGTAAATTTCACAAAAGGAATTAAAATAATTTACCTTGATTGTTTTTTCACGTGACGTATCATATGTTCATATTTTTACTATATGTAAATTTAGAATTTTTTATCCATGATCGTAAAAAGTGTTTAAAAATTTGTCTTAACACCACTTTTTATAAAAAAAAATAACTAAAAATCAGTTTTTTCATGTAAAATATAATCATCTTTCTGAAAAAAAATATTCTCGAATTTTGGGCAACATGAAAAACATCTTTTTAGATGATACATTTTATTTTAATGACTTTCTGTCTTGCGAATAGGAAAATCATCATCTAATTCAGAAAGCTGATTACTTTGGGAAAGTTATTGATAATTTATACTTTTGATAGCCAGAGATACTTTAAAAAAAACAATAAAATCAAGATAAAAACTCAAAATACTTTTAACGATCATGGCCACGATCATTTTATATATATACTATTGTATCTTCGAAAACGATAACATTGTTTGCGTGGTCAATAAAGATAAAATATTACTAAGTCACCCCAACAAATATCAGCAGTGCCACTTTGTTTTGTTTTGAGGTTATCAAAATAACGATAGTAAAATTGCACTTACGCAGTAGAAAGAGTGTTCTCGTATTCTTCCTTGAATAGTGCTATATCTTGATTTTCTTCAATTTGTATGGTAGATTTGAAATAACAGTCATTATCCACTTCGTCGACCTCCCATTTATTTACATTCATGGTGTTTGGTTTGCTAACAATAAAAACGGCTTTTGTAGAGTATTAATGAGGTTATGTAATGGTGTCTCTTAAACTATATTTTTGAATTTTAAGCGTTTCTTGAAGTAAAAATATGATTTTCAGATGGTTTAAAACTTGGACAATCAGTTCATTATCGTAATTCCAATTCAAAATCAAACTTACCCAATGGAAAGTGTATCCATATGTATATCCATTATAACTGGTTTATCTTAATTTCTATAAATGTCTGTCTTGAATGTGAAATACTAATATTAATCTACGGCAAGTTTATACTTATAAAATTATGTTTAGGTTCTTCAAACTTATTAGTAGTTGTATCGGTTTAATAGAACCTAAAAAATAAGAGTTTAATATAGATTTAAGGCTTTGATAACAGAAATACGAGTAAAATAGTTAAAATCTATCAATGTAAAAATCAACAAACAATTATCAGCTTCATAGTTAACGTAGATGTAGTCTAATAATATAATATTATGTATAAATTCTCATAACCCTGCATAATTATTTGAAGTGATTTTTTTAATTAGTTTTTAAGTAAATCGTAAGAATTTTAATCCCCCGAAGGATTTCTCACATAATATAGAGCAATGTCAATGATGAAAAATATACAATGTTACACAAAATTTATTTTCTATTATGTGCTTTTATTTTCTATATAATATTAAACATTGTAATATTTAGGCATTGGTAGAAGCTCCAACCCCACTCAAACGTCTTTCATACGTTTATAATAAGTAATAACTACAATAAGCATATTAATATTTAAAAGACTATTTATTAATTTTCGACCACTGTAATAGCATAATTTAATGTTAAAAAAGTGAGTAAAAACTGCACTTTAAAAGTATTTTTATGATATATTTGTTAAAAATAACTTGAATAATTGTAGGGCAACAGTGCAAAAGGTACTATTTCTCATGTAATCAGTCTAGGAAGAAAAATATATCGATGCAAAACATACAAGGTATTTAAAAAAAAAAATTATTTATCTTATTTTATATTTTAATTTACTGTTTTATTTTATTAAATTTTATGACTTAAGTATATGTAAAGCGGTCATTATGTTTTACGCTTACATTACATCATTAAAAAAAAATTTTAAAAAAAATCGTTCATATCTTTAAAAACTATACATTTCTCCCTTCAAAAGTTTGTGATAGCCTGTTATTTGTGATAAGGTCCTTTTGCACCTTATTACATAAAATACTAGTAAGGGTATGTGCATTTTTAATCTATTTATTTGTGTTTTATTTTACCAAGTCCAAAGAAATAAAGAGAAATGTAATTAGTAGATGTAGCCATACTTAATCCAATGATATTTAAACCTAAATAAGAACCGCTATCCGTAATAACCATCTTTCCACCGCAGTCGGATTAAAATGACTTCATTTAAGTACATATAAATGATATGATTTCAAACTAACCACTGAAGTAATGTTAATTTAATATAAGAAGGTGATTTCAGCACAATATACTTTATTAATCTTATAGCGACTATTACAAAGAGCATTGGCGTTTATTTTTATGAAGTCGACGCAGAATTTATTATCAATAATAAAATAATATAAAGTACTTACGTTTAGCAGCTAATTCAGTAGTACAACATTTAAATATTGTATCTTAGTAAATTCGAGAAACAATAAACATGAAAACGTTATATGAATCAAAATATTATATTTTAGTTAAACATCTGGAATTTGCAAAATAGCCGACATAAGCAGTTTTTACCATAGACCTATTAAAAAATGGACTGATAGTAGAGAGAGAGAGGTCCGAATATCGAAATCGTAAAAGAGAGACAGAGAGAGTTTTTAGGTATGGCATGGAAGAATATTATAAAAAATATTATATCATGGAGAAATAGTAATATGATAATAACCGATAACGAAATTTTTATATTAAAAATGTTTAATTCATCTTATTAAAGTATTGAAATTTAATTGTCATCATTTTAATTTCTCATGATGGTTTTTCAATGTAAAATTGGAACTCGTCGGTCGCATTTAGGTACTCTATGTTTGAACTTCTCATTACGTGCCCAAAACATTTGATTCCTTTTTTAAGTCAACAAATACCTGCCACACACTTTGTTTGTATTCAAACTTTTTACATGATTTTCTTTAGCTCACTAACTAGTACCGTACGTACGTACGTTTGTACAGGTATTTTTCAAAACTTGCAAAATTAATTTAAGCCACTTCCCAATGTCGTATAGGGCTGAAACTTGGTACAGACACTCATATTGGACGACAATACAATGACCTGTAATCATATTGGGGCAAAGACAGTCAGGTCACCCTACACAGGGTCAAATGTGGGGGTCATTTCACTAAAATTTCATTTTTTTTTCAAATCTTCAAAATTAATTTAGTAATCTATTCAGCAATTATTAAATACCTTTAATAGGACTAAAAAGTAAAAAAAAAAAAAAAAATACAAATATTTTTTACAACTGAATACTGATAATTCGTGATAAAAACCAAATGGTACATAACTCATAACTGGTACATAATAATTTTATTTAATTATCAAATAATTATTTGAAATACATTTTTATTTTCAAAAAATACCTTATTTCAAATGATATTTTATTTAAATACATTTTAGTTTGAATATTCCAAATATGATATAACTTATTATTATTTTAAATACAAATTTATTTGCAATTATTATTTAAGTAATGCCCAAAACTATGTTTTACCTTATACAACATTATAACATCAAATAGCAAACTTACATATTTCACTTAATTTGATTTAGTTTTATTTATTTATTATGTTTTATATATTCCCAAAATACAGACCACTGTAATACTTATTCAAATCAGTGTGAAAAAAATGTTTCCAAAACTATTACCGATGAAATTAATTTTAGTCAGAAATCGAATGTCTCGGATAGGTTAGTATTTGTAATTTTTCAAAATGTATTTTTCATTGTATTTTTCGTTTTTCTTTTTCAAGAAATTTTATAGTGAATAACACAGATCAAACAAAGTACGAACAATATATGGAGACATACAGTCAAACACCAAATAATGACAATAGCAGTTTTAATTAAAATTCAGAACTGAATATTGTATGTGATGAGAAATTTACTACATTCAGCACAATTTGAACTTCAATTACAAAATCTCCGAGTTGTGAGAATGCTTTGAACAACATGGACACATTTAAACGTACAAGTGGCTACTATCAAAATAATATTATCAACAATGATAGTAGTGCTATTGAAAGTATTAGATAGAATTTATTGTCCATAAGTTTTACCGGGTTTAATGAAAAACTGATTAATGTAAATCTATTTCAGACACATAACAGTTGCGATTCACAGTCTGAATTCTTTAACTCGTTCAGAGCATACAATAGTTCGGATAGTAATATTCTGCAATAGTTTGTTATACAAGCAATGGTTAGGAATTCTCGATCATAATAAGTTGAAATATAAATTAAAATAATAACATTTAGACTGTTGAGTGTTGATCATTATCTAATTTAAGTCGAAAGTACAATTAACGTTTTACAACAATTTGATTTGATCGGTCAAACGAGTGAACTCACAAAACTTTTTGGAATATAATTCTACGAAGTATTATCAAGAGGTTCACGTGTATGAAAGTACAGTTTTTTTTTTAATTTTAAAAAAATAGACAAATCACTTTTTTGTTATTTCAGTTTCGAGTCGAGTCATTGATGTTACGCCTTGCGAAAAAGAAAAACTTTGTTGCTGTAACATCGAGTATTAAGCAAAGAGCTGAAATAATTGCGCCACAATGCTTGCCTTTAATAATGGAACTTCAGTCCAAGTATATGGTTATTTTTGTGCTTAAAATATTAGAAACTACTCTGTAAAATAATATTTATTTTATTTGAAAAGATTCTACACAGATCCAGTTGTGGTACACTTTTGGAAGATTTTAAACATCCAATTACTCGGTCTTAAATTAATAGGTATCGTAACATATTGTTATACTTCAGCCAACTTTTCGGACAGAATGCCTAGCATCGAAGTACTATTTATGATGTATTTATGGTATAATGCCAAGTATACACGTATGTACCAAACTGAAAATAAATTTATCTTATGCAATAATTCGTGGTTATCATTTCTCAGACAATTGTCGTCGACTGATAGAAGGCTTCTGAATGTGGATACAAATCAATGGTAAGTAAACCAAGGGTCCGGATAAAGTTCCGGCAATAATAAATATTTCACATTTAATTGAAACTTCAAAAAAATCGAAAATCTTTGAAAATGTTGATTATAGTCACTTTATGAAAAAATTTGTAGGTTTAATATATTTTCTGATAGATTTATTTTGTGATGGGTAGTACACTCTTCTGAAGCATAGATCTGTATATAACAGTTTAAGCGTTGTTACAACAAATGAAAGGGTAATGAGTTAACTAATCATAATCCGTTTAATCTTTTGACTATGGCAGAATTTAATGTTAATTATACTACAAAACCAAAGTGTACAGTTGTTAAAATTCAATAGTTGCCCTGTTTGAGTTTTTATTATTTTTTTTTTTTATTAATCTAATTTAGATTTGGCGAACGGCAAAATACAATTATTATCTTAATAAATGTAATCAAACCTTTCCTTTTTTGTACTAAATGAAACCAGGTGATTTTGTGGTATATAAGTTCCTTTTAAATGAATTTTGTATACTTTAAACATTTATTTATACAAACGTTTGGATGTAAGAAATGTAACATAGTATAGATACGAGTATTATACATTTATAATATATTAAAATTAAAGCGATCGATTTTCTAACAAACATTTGGAAAATATTAATATAACTAAATCGTTGTGCGAGTTCAGTAGTAACATTTTAGAACCTTACGATGTGTGCATAGTATGTCGTATGATACCGTGTTTTTGTATTATTCTTTTACGTTAAATGACATAACACAATTGATGTAAAAACATGTTTACTAAATAAGTACAATAGTACGCCTATGCGTGGTGTGGTAAACAAAAATGGCTTATAGAAAAATTTGGTTTCCGTAAATAATGAATGGCATACCCAGTTTTGAACCCAAAAAATATACCGTACAATTTCGTATCGAATCTAGGTGCAGACTGTCGACAAAATGACACTTTCGAAATTATCACCACCGACAATTGTCTTTAGCCTTATGGCCTTATTGAGCCCGATAGCCTCATGCAGCCCGCCGGTACTGTCGCTGGAAACCGGTTACGTTTATGGCACGGAGGATACTCCGACTATGGCAGACCGGTACAGAGATTTGAAATGCACTTATCTGTTTGCCGGGCTGATGCACATGCGATTGATGAAAATCATGCTGGAAGATGCAAACATACCTACCGGCATCCCGGTCGGCCTAATAGCCGATTACAACATCCGAGCGGTGATATGTACACTGTACGACGTGGCCGACGTAGAAATCGGTTCGTTGTGGCTGCTACTTTTGTACGACAAAACGGTGCAAATTTTTTACAAACATAATTTCATCGACAACGAGAGCGAAGCCCACCAGACGGCGGCCAAGGACAGACTGATGGTCATCCACGATTACGTGATAGACAAAATGCAAAACGATTTGATGGCTGACGGATGTCGACCGGACAATTGGTTCAATTCGTACGAAATATGGTACGCGCGGCAGGCGGCTGACACGCCAAGCGGCAAACCTACTTTTTACTATACCAATATGGAAGTGTTAAACAACTGCCACGAGTTGAACATACTATTGGAAGCAAACAACCCGCAATCCACGTACGGGGCAAGGTACGAAGCGTTGAAAGCCAGACAACTATTCATCACCAATCTGGGCGTCAACAATTCGATCAAGTCCAAGCTGATGAGCGAGTATGACGTGGAAATCATCTGGTACGACACGTTCAAATTACTACATAAAGACTGGCAGTACGCGCACTGGCAAATGTACTCCCCGACGAACGGGTTGTTTAGCATCAAGAAGTATTACAACGGGATCTTTAGTCTGTTCAAAGGCATCATGTATCGGTTGACGTGGAAACATTTATTGCTCGTCAATGAGTTAACGGGTCAACGACGAGAAGATTACTTGAAAAAGTGGCACGACTTGCTGGTAGAATTCCAGCAACTGTTACGCCTACAAGACGATCCAGACCTAGCGGATTTGCTGGTCGCAATCGCCCGCCTCGGCAGCTACGACGTAGTCATAAAAGACGTTATTAACCAGCTCCGGGATAATCTGAGCATGGTTAACGCATATCTCCAATGCATAGCCACCAACCGGATGACTCTGGAACCCGAGGAGTTCCCATCAAGTGCGGATCAGGGCACGTCCGGCCAAACGGCAGTCGACTGCAATACCGTGAAAAACGCACAAACTTTCTTTGCTGATCTTAAGTTATTTTTCAAAACAGTCGATTTCGATGTTATCCGATCGATTGTGACATACATAGACGACGAGAATAAATGGTAAACGTTGTGTTTATTAGGTATTATATTATTAATGTAATTATGGATTTTATTGTCAAGCAATGTTATACTGTGATGACCTAACTAGGGTAGATTCATTGATGTAATAGTCTTAACAACCAATGGAAGACCCTATTCAAATTTCTAGTTAACCAGTGAAACCACGTAAAACTTATTACTTATTTAACATAACTATTAAAAAATGTATAAAAAACATTGTTATATGAGTAATTAGGATAATGATCAGTTCAGTGAATATAATGATCAGTATTCTTGACAACAAACCTGGCTGTTATATGTAAACAACTCTCTTGTTTAAAGCTGTTTGTTAAGTTAGCATGTACTGTATTATTATATTTTTAACATTCGACAAATAACACATAATGTTAAGTTATTATAATATTCGTTCTACTAAAAAAAAAATGTTGCTTGTGTTGGATATTGAGGTGTGTATGTACGTGGATCAAGACAAAATAAGAAATAAACACAAGTTGTATAGTAATAATAAAACAGTAATATTTCACTAATACTAAATACAATATAAAGTAATAATAAAGACTTATTATACACGAACGTTATGTGAAAGAGTGAGTGAATAAGATATCCCCCGATCTCCCTTTTATATAAGACCAAAAGAATATTCTAGAACAAAAAACTGTATTCAAAGCAATTATACTATTGACGTCAATTAACACGCGAATTACTTTAAACACCTTTGATTGGTTAATATGAAATCACGCCATAATTTTTTGCTTATTAAGAAAACAAGTTAATCTAAAACAATATTAATGACAACCTACATTCTAAGAAGAATATAATATAAAATATAACTTGGAAATACTCTTAAACGCCAACAACGCAAAATCCACCTTTGGGACCCGGTACGAAGCGTTGTGATAATTTTAGATAATTTTTTTTGAAATGCCTCCTAATATTTTTAAAAATCACAAAACAAAACTAAGAAATTGTTAGTTTTTTATTTTATAATTTTATAGTTTTAAACAATTTGTTTACAACTGCCATATTAAATTTGTATTAAATAATATAAAAAAATCACAATAATATAATCTATTTCAAATCAATAAATTTGATTCTAACATATAAAACACGATAAATATACAACAAATTTGTGTTTGTTAGAAGTTTGAAACGTTTAATAACAGTAAACAGATAGGTACTACAGAAATTAAAAGGCCAAATTCCGATACAGCAAATACAAATCATGTAAATGATCATATACAGAATATAAATTTGACGAAGCGTAAAAATTTAAATAATATTTGTTATTACTCTCCACAACAAATGTTGAATAAAAAAATTAACAAAATAGAATTATTTTGATAGCCGAGATTCTGTTTATTATACAGAGTTCAGTAGTAACATTTAGAACCTTGAAATGTGCTGTGTGTGCATAGTATGTGTAATACAGCGTTTTTGAATTTTTTCTAAGTAAAATAACAAAACAATTTATATAAAAAACAAGTTTACTGAAAAATACAAGGTTATTCCTAAGCGTGGGTGTGGTAAGCAAACATGGCGTAATTGAAAAAAATATGGTTTCGGTAAAAATATGTGTTGCCTAAAGACAAAAAAAACGTTGTTACAATAACACGTACAATTAACAGTTTAGTTACTATTCAATATCGAGACTAGGTGCTGATTGTCGACGAAATGACGCTTTCAAAATTATCTCCAACGACTATTGTCTTGAGCCTAGTGGCTTTGTTTAGTCTGATGGGCTCATTAAGCCCGCCGGTACTAGCTTTGACAACCGGTTATCGTTATGACATGACGGCAGCAAACACGACGACGGCAGACTGGTACAACGATTTAAAATGCACTTATCTGTTTGCCGGACTGATGCACATGCGATTAATAAAAATCATACTGGAAGATCGAAACATACCTACCGGCATCCCGGTCGAGCTAATGGTCAACTACAACATCCAAGCCGTGATATGCACACTGTATGACGTGGCCGACGTAGAAATCGGTTCGTTGTGGCTGCTACTTTTGTACATGAGCACGGTGAAGTATTATTACATACAACTTATAGCCAACAACGATAACGAAGCCCAACGGACGGCGGCAGTGGACCGACTGGTGGTCATCCACGATTACGTGATAGACAGAATGCAAAACGAATTGACGATTGACGGTTGTCGACCGGACAATTGGTTCGACTCGTACCCACAATGGAATGCGTTGCAGGTGCTATGCATGCCGAGCCGAACACCTCATTTCTACTTTATCCAATGGGAAGTGTTAAATAACTGCTATAACTTGGACTTGCTGTTAAACGCCAACAACGCACAATCCACCTTCGGGACGCGGTACGAAGCGTTGTGGTCCACACAGCTGTTTCTCAACAACCTGGGCGTCAACTCAATGCTCAGATCCAAGCTGATATCCTCGTACGACGTAAAAGTCGTCTGGTACGGCACGTTCAAATTGCTACGTAAAGACTGGCAGTACGCGCACTGGAAAGTATACTCCCCGACGAACGGGTTGTTTAGCATCAAGAAGTATTACAACGGGATCTTTAGTCTGTTCAAAGGCATCATGTATCGGTTGACGTGGAAACATTTATTGCTAGTCAGTAGTTTAACGGGTCAACAAAGAGAATATTACTTGAAAATGTGGCACGACTTGCTAGTACAATTCCAGCAACTCTTACGCCTCCATGACGATCCAGACCTAGCGGATTTGCTGGTCGCCATCGTCCGCCTCGGCAGCTACGACGTAGTCATAAAAGACGTTATTAAACAGCTCCGGGTTAAGCTGAGCAAAATTAATGCATATCTCCAATGCATAGCTACCAACCGGATTACTCTAGAACCTGAGGAGTTCCAGCCGAGGGTTGTTCAGTTCATATCCGGCGAAACGGCAATCCACTACAATAGCGTGAAAAACGCACACACTTTTATCAATGATCTCAAGTACGAGTTCCAAATGGTCGATTTCGATGTAATTCAATCGATCGTGAAGTACATAGACGACGAGAATAAGTGGTAAACGTAAACGTATTTAACATTGTCACTAAAAAAATGTATAAAAAATATTATTATATTTCATTTATTTTTATTAGTTTTCTTATAATTTTTTTTTTATTACTATCACTTAACTGTTCATTAACAAAACTATGACGTTGCCCATTTACTTTTTCGACAAATCACATGAAATATTTAGTTTACACATTTGTATAATGTAATTTTTTAATTTCATAATAATTTTACATATGCAATATAGTGAAAAAATTGTTACTATTCTTGTGATTTGTCGAAAAATTAAATGGAAAACGTCATAGTTTGGTTAATAGTTAATATGTTTATAGTTATATATATGTATAATACATAGCTGTCCTAAACAATTTTTTCTTTTTTCCCAAAATGTCAACAAAAATTTTGATAATTAGTTTTGGAAAAAGGGTACTCGTATGCCATATGTCTCGAAAAAGATGAAAAAAATTAGTTAGTTTAATTACATAGTGATCGACATTAAAAAAAAACTCAAAACCAGCAGCTTAACAGACTTATAAATTTCCAATAACCTAAGCGGGTTTAACGAGATTAGAATTTTCAAGTATGAAAATATGAAATTAATTAATTAATTTTCCGGTTATTTTTATAAGCTTCAAAGTATTATTTTTAATTCGTATATTTTTTTCTATGAGTAAAAGTTTTTTTGGCTTATTTTAGACCAAAAAGCTAGATAAAATATCAACTATTTAAGATGGTCTAATTTCAATTCTGTTAAGAGTCTAGAGTTTTTTGGCTAATTTATTATGTTATAATACATTTTTTTATTAGGTATGTTATAACAATTTTTTAACTGGAAATTCTAGTTTTTATTAAGATTGATAATTAGTTTCCTTATTTTAAATAACGACAGGCCGAGTATATACAACTAAAATACAATAGCAATAAACTACAAAATTAAAAAAAAATAAAATGAAAGAAAACAAATAAAATATTTTAATGTATTTAAATGAAATAAATTAAAAACGTTCACGTGTAAGGTTAATAAAAAAATTGCGCCGGAAAGTAATTTAGACACATATAGTAAAATGTCAACAAAAATACTTATGGAACGGGTTACTCCAGACAGTTATTATAATTATTGCAAGACTTAATAGTTTTCGGAACATGTTAGAGCAAGATTTACACTGAAGACCTTTCACACGAATGTATCATTATATGCTTTTTAAGAGTTCCAGATCGTGAAAATGTCTTTACACAAATCTCACATTGAAAAGGTTTATCGCCCGTGTGTGTCATTTTATGTGCTTTGAGATTTCCAGAACGTGAAAATGACTTCTTACACATCTCACATTGAAAAGGCCTCTCACCAGTATGCGTCATTTTGTGTATTTTAAGATTTCCAGATCGTGAAAATGTCTTTACACAATCTCACATTGAAAGGTTTATCGCCCGTGTGTGTCATTTATGTGCTTTGAGATTTCCAGAACGTGAAAATGACTTCTTACACATCTCACATTGAAAAGGCCTCTTACCATATGCGTCATTTTGTGATTTTAAGATTTCCAGCCGTGAAAATGTCTTCTTGCATATGTCACATTGAAAAGGTTTCTCGCCCGTGTGTGTCATTTTGTGCTTTTTTAAATCTCCAGAACGTGAAAATGTCTTCTTACATATCTCACATTGAAAGAGCCTTTCGGCTGCTTGTGACCTTTTGCGCTTGGTTATATTTTCAGTTGAAATTGTCTTTAAACCTAATTCACACTGAAATGGTTTTTCGACTTTGTATTTTTTAATTGATCTGAATGGATTTTCTTCAGTTTGAATTTGATTATATTTCATAGAACTATTGAGTGTATTGCTAATAAAAAAGTAATAAAAATATGATGATAATAACTGAATAGTAGTCAATCTGTAATGAAACATTTTACATTTTTATACAATTCTTACTCAGTGCAATGAGGATGCAAATTTTCGTACTTGATAACTGCCAAATCTTGGTTTTCTTTAATTTTTATATCAGATACAAAAAAACAATCATTCCCGATTTCTTCAGCCTCCTGTTTAATTGCAGTCATGGTTTTTGGTTTTTTAACTGATGTTTCTTTATTTTTAATGCTTGTTGTATCGATTACTGATCCAACAAAACTTTAAAAAACAAACAAAACAAATTATATAACAAAACTCTTAACATTTATAATAGAAAATTAGAAACACAAATATTTAGCATATTCATTTTCAATTTCTTTAAAGCCGATGCACTTTTAGCAATTAATTAAGAATTTTTTCTTTCATTCAAACCCTTGTTAAAATGTCATTTTGTAAGTTAGTTAATTTCACAAATGCAGTATTAAATAAATTTACATGGATCTTTTTTCCCCGGGACGTTACATATGTATATGAAACGTATTTCCAAACACCAAATATTAACGAACATTTGGACTACCGATTTTTTTTTTTACACTATATGTCTGTTGCGATCAAAAAACAATGTGTCTTAAGAATTTGCCTTAAAACCTCTTTTTATTAAAAAAATTATTTTTCTATGTAAAATAATCTCAGCTTTCTAAAAAAAATATTCTTAACTTTTGGACAACACGAAAAAACCACCTTTTTAAATAATAAAATAAATTGTAATGACTTTCTGTTACGCGAAAACAAAAATCAAAATGTTTTCCAACATGCTGATAACTTTGGAAAAATGATTATTAATTTATTCTTTTTATTGCCAAGATACTATAAAAAAACAATAAAAAAGGGGTGTCAAGATAAAAACTAAAAATACTTTAAACGATCATGGCTTAAATAATCAACAAAAAAATTCTTAAAAAATGTTTTCATCGTAACAGTGTCTGTTACGATGAAAACATTTTCTTTGTAATTTTCATAACAATCGACGGAGGTCGGTCCAAATGATCATTTATACTTAACGTTTATACACAAGTTTGTATATATATATGTACTTTTGTATTCCTGAAAATGATAACAATGATTGCATGTTCGATAAAAATAAAATATAACTCAGTCGCCCCAAAAGTATCGGCACAAAAATTGCACTTACGTAATAGAAAGAGTATTTACATATTCACCCTTGACAAGTGCTATATCTTGGTTTTCTTCAATTTGAATTGTAGATTTGAAATAACAGTCATTATCCACTTCGTCGACCTCCCATTTATTAACAACCATGGTGTTTGGTTTACTAACAACAAAAAACAATTTTTGTAGAGTAGTAATAAGGTTATATTTTTGTGTCTTCCAATATATATTTTTGAAGTTTGGGTTTATATAAATTCTTGTTATATTTTAATAACGTACCAAGATATATTGGGCATGAACTGTTAAATAATGTTATGACAAAGAAAACAGTATTACAAAATTTAAGAACCACTTATCTAAGTTAAGTAGTTCGCAAAGAAACTGTAACGATCATATTTCACCTGACCGTTACTTCGCATCCCAAACCTACTGACACAGCACCCCCGACTATAGGTAGGGGAACGGTCGCACACACAAGACAATGCACGTCGCGTATCATCTAATTAACCAGTTGACTTTACCATTACGGACCGCCAATATCCTCGACCTTGCGCTCTATATTTTTGCCGTTTTACTACAATGTAGAAATAATTAAAACACTCCAATTCTAAAAATCAAACTTTTTTACATGCAATCATTAAAATATGACTTTCAGATGGTTTAAAACTAGGACAATCAGTTCATTATCGTAATTGCAATAAAAAATCAAACTTACCCAATGAAATAAGGATCCATATGTTTATCCATTATGATTGGTATATCTTAATTTCTATAAATTTCCGCCTTGAATGTGAAATAATAATTTTAATATATGGCAAATTTATACTTATAAAAATATGTTTAGGTTCTCTAAATTTATTAGTAACTGTATCAGTTTAACAAAACCTAAAAAATAAAAGTTATATATATATTTAAGGCTTTGATAACAGAAATACGAGTAAAATAGTTAAAATCTATCAATGTAAAAATCAACAAACAATTATTAGCTTCATAGTTAACGTAGATGTAGTCTAATAATATAATATTATGTAAAAAATTCTCATAACCCTGCATAATTTTTTGAAGTGATTTTTTTAATTAGTTTTTAAGTAAATCGTTAAAGTTTTAATCGCCCAAAGGATTTCTCACATAATTTAGAGCAATGTCAATGATGAAAAAAATACAATGTTACACAAAATTTATTTTCTATTATGTGCTTTTCTATATACCTAATACTAAACCTTCTAATATTTAGGCATTGGTGGAAGCTCCAAACCCCACTCCAAACGTCTTTTAAACGTTTATAACAAGTAATAACTACAATAAGCGTATTAATATTTAAAAGTGTTGAAATGTAATTAATATTCTACGGTAGTTTTAATGTGATTAGTTTAGTATGTCGAGGAAGACACTATTGTATGTGAAATCTTAGAAAGTATTTTGTATGAATTGATTTAACCTAGATTTATGATATAAATACCTTTGTATGTGGACAAGGGGACACACTCGTTCCACAGCTACTATTTTGTTAATGTGCTTGTTACTTCTGATACATATATCTATATTGTATTGTTATTATTGGTTTAACTTGTGTCTATAATATTAACTCTATTATTACTCAAAGTGTTTGTTTGTTATTTATTTTGTGTTCCACTACAATTAATCTCAACAGGTTATGGGCCCAGACCACGATACTCAAAAGTCAAACATTGAATACTGACCAATACATACTTACTGACTAAAGGTAATATTTCTTGGAACAGACAATTGTACAGTTCGATCGACGTCATGGAAGATTCGGTCAAGATTACTAAGTTGTCCAGTGCAGAAGGATGGCTGTTATGGAAATTCCAAATAAGGGTCATTGTGAACAGTTTTGACCTGGAAGGAATACTTAGCGGAGAAATACCAAAACCAAGGTTAGTCAAAACATCCACTGAAACAGAAGTACAAGCACGGGCGAGGTGTGCTAATGAAATATCTGCATGGCGAAGGGCAGACGGAAAATGCCAAAAGATAATTGTAACGTCAGTGGATGATGGACCGTTACAATGTTTAATTAATTTTCAAACCGCCAATGAAATGTGGAATAAGTTGCTGAGTGTCTACGAGCAAAAAACAGAGGCAAGTGTACATTTACTACAAAATAAATTTTTTAGTTACAGTAAAAGTTCCTCTGATGATATATCGACCCACATAAGTAAACTTCAAAATTTACGGAACCAACTCAACTCATTAGGAGAAAATATCTCGGAAGGGATGTTAATAACCAAAATTTTAATGACTCTACCATCGACTTACAAACATTTTTACAGCGCTTGGGATAGTGTTCCTGAGGCGAGTAAAAATCTAAATGTTCTAACATCTAGGTTACTTATAGAAGAATCCAGAATGCAACAGGTTAGTTCAGGGGTTGAAGCAGAAGAAAATAATGCTTTGACTGCCAGAAAGTTTCAAAAGAAATTTTCTAAGAAGCCGAGTGGTGAGAAGTCAGTTGAACAAAAATTCAGTAAACAAAATACTGGTACTAAAAAGGTAGGTCCCTGTTTTTATTGTCAAAAACCAGGTCATTTTAAAAGGGACTGCAGAAAGTACAAAAAGGATCAAGAGGGTGCGAAATCCGATTCTTCAAATTCAAGTTCAACAGGGCAAGCCATCTATAGTGAATTATTATTCACGGAAAAAGAAGAGGATCAATGGTTTCTCGACAGTGGAGCAACTGACCATATGACAGGACATATGGAATGGTTTTGTGAGTACAAACAATTTGATTCACCAGCAAAAGTAACAATCGGGGATGGATCAGTTTTGTTGGCAGAAGGTTCTGGGAGAATTAATATATCTTGTCAAATTAAAAACAAAACGTACAAAAATTATTTATCAAATGTGTTGTATGTAAAAGACTTAAAGTTTAATTTATTTAGTTGTGGTGCAGCACTAGATAAGGGATTAATAATGAAGTCTGACAGTAAAATGTGCGTTTTCTTGAAGAATAACAAAGTCGTTTGCGAAGGTAAACGCAACAACGGTTTATATCATTTAAAAATAAAAGTATTGCAGGTTTCTACAGACGTGACATTGACAGGCAATACAAATGATTCAATTAAAAATATTGAAGCGAATGCAACGGCAGTAATGGCTGATTCAATACGTGTTTGGCATAAAAGATTAGCTCATCAAAATATCGGGTATGTAAGAACGTTTGTTAAAACATAATATACAGGTACCAGACAAAGACGACACTTTTCAATGCGATGACTGTATAATTGGCAAACAATCGAGAATGTCATTCAAAACCAGGACAAATATTTCACGAAATATAGGTGATTTAATTTATGCAGACCTATGCGGGCCGATTCAAAAAAAATCGAAAGGCGGGTCAAGGTATTTTCTACTATGTAAAGACGATTACTGTAGATTTCGTACGGTATATTTTTTGAAACATAAAAGTGAAGTGAAAAATAAACTTAAGTTATTTATAAAAAGTTTTAAAACAGGTTCAGGTTTTAAGATAAAGGCGATTCAGACAGATAATGGTACTGGATTTTTAAATGATGATGTAACTAGAATATTTCAGACATTTGGGATACAACATCGGAAGACTCAAATTTACTCTTCTCCTCAAAATGGAAAAATCGAGAGAGAAAACAGAACAATTATGGATTCTGCGAGAACAATGATTCATGCTAATAAAATGGATTTATCATTTTGGGCTGAAGCAGTTAATACGGCAGTATACACGATAAATCTAACTGGTAAAAGTTCTGTGGAAGGTAAGTGTCCATATGAATTATTTTATAATAAAATGCCAGATATAAAACATCTGAGAGTATTTGGGACAAAAGTGTTCACACATATTCCCAAAGAGAAACGTCAAAAATTGGATCCTAGAAGTGAATCAGGTATTTTCGTAGGGTACTCAATTGCCAAGAAAGGATATCGTGTATATTTAGAACAAAAACGAATTATAATTGATTCTAGGGATGTCATATTTAAAAAGGAATGTCACAATACTGTTGATGTATCATTATATGAAAGTGATTTAGATATTCAACACGATACTTCACAACGACCAGTAGCGGACGAGTCAGAACGTGAAGAACCACGTTACGACTTACGTGACCGGGGTCAACTACGAAAACCTGACAGATACGCCGCATGTACAGCGAAAGGTATGGAACCAATAAATTATTATGATGCGATCAATGGTGAAAACAGTCATGAATGGACAGAAGCCATGAATGACGAGTTAAATTCACTTGCTGTAAATAATACTTGGCAGTTAGTAGACAGACCGACAGACAAAAATATTTTAAATAATTCTTGGGTATACAAGGTTAAATATGCGAGCAACGGAGATGTTGAACGTTATAAAGCTAGGCTAGTAATAAATGGATCGAGGCAGCAATACGGTATAGATTATAATGAGACATTCTCACCTGTAGTTCGTTTTGAGTCTATTAGGGCACTTTTAGCAGTCGCAGCCAAAGAAAAATTGAAATTAAAACAATTTGACATAAAGACAGCATTTTTGAATGGGGTTCTTGAGGAACTAATTTACATGTCTCAACCAGTGGGGTATGATGATAAATCAGGCCGAGTATGTAAATTAAACAAGAGTCTTTATGGATTGAAACAAAGTTCACGATGTTGGGATCAAAAATTTACAGAATTTTTATTGCGCTTTAATCTAACACAAAGCACAGCAGACCCTTGTGTATTTATAAATCATGACGGTAATGATAAGATAATATTAGGTATATATGTAGATGACGGATTAGTTATGTCAAATAGTTCATCTAAGATTCAGTCTTTATTATCAACTTTACAACAGGAATTTGAGGTCAAAAGTAATGATTTAGATTATTTTCTTGGGATACAAATAAGAAAATTGAACGATGGATCGTTAATAATTCATCAATCAAATTATGCTTTTAACATAGTTAGACGTTTTAATATGCAAGACGCAAAAGAGTTGGCGATTCCATTCGACAGGGCAGCGGCATTAGAAACAGAATCAAAATCAATTGGTAAGGATGTGCCATATCGACAAGCGGTCGGATGTTTATTATTCTTATCACAAGTAACCAGACCGGACTTGAGTTATGCTGTCAGCTACGTGAGTAGATATTTATCCAATCCAACGGTAGCTCACTGGATTATGGTAAAACGAATTATTCGTTACATAAACAAAACGATTGATTTTGGATTGTACTATAAAACTGAAAATAACTCAGATTTTAGTGTCTATACAGATGCAGATCTTGCTGGAGATGTCCAGACAAGAAGGTCAACGTCAGGCAACCTTTTTATGCTAGGTTCTTCTACAATAGCATGGCAATCAACAGTAAGTTTAAGTTTATGTGAGGCTGAATACATTTCTGCGGCAGAATCAGTAAAAGGGATCATTTGGTTTAAACGTTTATTACAGGAAATCACTAATAATGAATGTATTCAACCAATATTATATATAGATAATCAAAGTGCTATTCGTTTAGTTAGGAATGCAGAGTTTCACAAACGAACTAAACATATTGATGTCAGACATCACTTCATTCGTGAGAAGTATGAAGATGGAGTGTTTCAACTTCAATACAAGGAGACAAAGGATCAGTTGGCAGATATCTTCACCAAACCATTGCCAAAGGAACGATTCAAGATGATCAGATCAGCTATGAATATCCACAACTGGTTTCAAGTGTGTTGGGACAATAGTTAATTAAGGAAAATATTAATTAAGGGACAGTGTTGAAATGTAATTAATATTCTACGGTAGTTTTAATGTGATTAGTTTAGAATGTCGAGGAAGACACTGTTGTATGTGAAATCTTAGAAAGTATTTTGTATGAATTGATTTAACCTAGATTTATGATATAAATACCTTTGTATGTGGACAAGGAGACACACTCGTTCCACAGCTACTATTTTGTTAATGTGCTTGTTACTTCTGACTTATACATATATCTATACTCTGCGCCATGAGAGAAGTAACCCGTTTCGCGCATCACGACTGACGGCCGCGACTGTCCCGAGGCCCCATTTCCCCCACTTTGTGTCATTCGGTGTCACGCTGAGGCGTGCATACAGCGCGAAACAGACGATATACAGAGTGATTGTATATAGAGTATATTATTTATTATAATTTATTATATTATTATTTTATTTATTATAATAATATAATATGTTATTATTATAACATATTTTTACAACCAGGTCAAGTGAGGTCAGAGGTTTTTGTGTACAGGCAAAGGAAAGCCGCGTCCCGACTTTTGGTGTACAGGCAAAGAAATGACGCATCCCAAACCTTCGTGTGTAACTTAATTATATAAATTAAAACTAAAGAATATTTAAATTAAATATAAATTTAATATTTATTATATAATATATAATATATTATTTATTATTATATTATTATTATAATAATAATATAATAATGTAATAATTCAACAGTAAACGCAAGCGCGTGGTTCAAAGACGTAAGACGTGAGTCTTATGACTTGTGACACACTGTATCGAGTTTACGTTATAATACACCCTATATATGCAGCGCCGCCGCCGCCGCCGACCGTGGGTGTGGCCTATCGGTGGCGATGCGCGGAATCGGACGCGTTTCGGTCGAGCAACGGGTTACTACTCTCATGGCGCAGAGTATATATTGTATTGTTATTATTGGTTTAACTTGTGTCTATAATATTAACTCTATTATTACTCAAAGTGTTTGTTTGTTATTTCTTTTGTGTTCCACTACAATTAATCTCAACAAAAAGACTATTTATTAATTTTCGACCACTGTAATAGCATAATTTAGTGTTAAAAAAGTGAGTAAAAACTGCACTTTAAAAGTATTTGTATGGTATATTTCTTTAAAGTAACTTAAATAATTGTAGGGCAACAGTGCAAAAGGTACTATTTCTCATGTAATCAGTATAGGAAGAAAAATGTATCGATGCAAAATATACTAGGTATTTAAAAAAAAAAATTATTTATCTTATTTTATATTTTAATTTGCTGTTTTATTTTATTACATTTTATGACTTAAGTATATGTAAAACGGTCATTATGTTTTACGCTTACATTACATCATTAAAAAATAATTTAAAAAAAAATCGTTCATATCTTTAAAAACTATACATCTCTCTCTTCAAAAGTTTGTGATAGCCTGTTATTTGTGATAAGGTCCTTTTGCATCTTATTACATAAAATACTAGTAATGCTATGTGCATTTTTAATCAATTTATTTGTGTTTTATTTTACCAAGTCCAAAGAAATAAAGAGAAATTTAATTAGTAGATGTAGCCATACTTAATCCAATGATCTTTAAACCTAAATAAGAACCGCTATCCGTAATAACCATCTTTCCACCACAGTCGGATTAAAATGACTTCATTCAAGTACATATAAATGATATGATTTCAAACTAACCACTGAAGTAATGTTAATTTAATATAAGAAGGTGATTTAAGCACAATATACTTCATTAATCTTATAGCGAAAATTAGAAAGAGAATTGGCGTTTATTTTTATGAAGTCGACGCAGAATTTACTATCAATAATAAAATAATATAAAGTACTTACGTTTAGCTGCAATTTTCAAAATAGCCGACATAAGCAGTTTTTACCATAGACCTATAAACAAATGGACTGATAGTAGAGAGAGAGGTCCGAATGTCGACATCGTTAAAAAGAGACAGATAGAGTTGTTAGGTATGGCTTGGAAGAATATTATAAAAAATATTATATCATGGAGAAATAGTAATATGATAATAACCGATAACGAAATTTTTATATTAAAAATGTTTAATTCATCTTATTAAAGTATTGAAATTTAATTGTCATCATTTTAATTTCTCATGATGGTTTTTCAATGTAAAATTGGAACTCGACGGTCGCATTTAGGTACTCTGTGTTTGAACTTCTCATTACGTGCCCAAACCATTTGATTCCTTTTTGAAGTCAACAAATACCTGCCACACACTTTATGGTATGTATACCATGTGTTGCACCAAAACAGTTTTCAAGTTAAATCGTTTTGTGCTTAAAAGTGGTTACATTATATATTTACGGCATATGGGGAAACTAATAACTTAAGTTTGTGTTGTTCAAGTTTTTGGTTGTCGTAGTACATTATAAAGTGTTGTATCAAATAGTCGATTACAATATATAAATATGCTATCGACTGCCTCAAGTCTAAAATACGCAAGCAATATTTTATTAATTTAACAGGAAATAAGAAAAATAATTGTTTTCTTTTAAACTTTTCACTTAATGTACGGTTAGGTTAGGTAAAATTTACGGTTTTTTACTATGAATACACTATTGTGCTTTAAGCTGTAAAATGCTTTCAATATTGATTTTGTAATTATTTTGCGAATCATTTTTTCACAATTTTAGTGTTTCGAAGCGTGGAACAATTTAGCAAGGGGTTACATAAAGTGTGGTCAAAAATCAAGAGCTTATTACGCTCTCAAAGAGGCCGTGATGTGTAACGAATTGTGATGTGAAATGAATTATAACAATCTATTTGCAGCGTACTTGAACTGTTGCGATAAAGCTGAAAACATAGAACAGAGACGAAGGTACCTGTCGCCGGTAAAACTGATGTTGGTTTCGGCGGTGTCGCAAATTGAGGTTTGTGTTGTATTAAAACATAATAACGAACATTCTGTGACTATGTTTTTATTTTACAAAAAGAAAAAGATGTCAAACTTCGGCTCGCTGTTGAATCGTAAAATACGTCTTGTTATATTAATATCATAAGTATTAAAATTATGTAAATCTTTATTAAAAATATTATATTATGTTAACGACAAGTTAACAGTTACGAACTTAGTTATTGTTGTTTAATTTATTAATAAACTTATCAAAGTCGGCAAAACACTGCTCTTGAAATTGGCGAACTACACTCGATTGCACCTGATGACGACTCGACGCTTTTTGTAAGTCTGGTGTAATCTAAATACGATCAAATTATACACAGAACTGCAGCTTTAATGTGTTTAATTTAAAAACGTACTTCATTTGTCTTGTGCTCCGTTTTAGTACCTATAAGTTGGTCCAACGAACTCTCAATTGACTTGACGTAGTTGTCAAACTTATTTCTGTTAATGCCTTTATCGCGGGAAAACTTATCCAGATGGGCGTTCATTTTTGTTTGATAAAAATGCTCTCTTATCCTTTTCCGGTCGTCTACTTGTTTCACATAATCTCTGTTCAAGCTCAAGTCTGAAAACGCCATCACTTTCTCCATAGCGTCTTCCGAAATTTTAACGTCACGTGTCATCGTCGGCTTTGGAGCTTTACTAGCGTTGTCTTCCATAACGGTAAATAAATAATTTTGAGTTGAAATTTCCAAAAACAAATAAATAAAACAATCTTGTTGCCTAAGTTGCGTCAAGATATTTCGTATCTTGTGTGTCCAAATTTGTTATTGTAATTTATATTTTAGTTTTTACTACATTGTTTTAAATAAAATATTAAATTATATAATTATTAAATTATGTTTTAATCTAAATAAGTAATGTTACCATTTTTTCTAACATAAAATTAAAATTACTATTTAATCCGTTTTGAAATTTTCAACAATTATTGAATTCTTTTGATTTAATGATTTTGGAATTTAATGTCTGACTAAACCGATAAAGGACTAAAAAGTTATACATTTATTAATTAAGAAACTCTCATACGTATATTACAAATGTATACAGTCAATAATGTAAATATGATCGTCATGATTAATATTACACGAATTTGTACACATTGTGTAGTTAATCATATTAGTTTATTTTCATAACTTATAATCATCAATAGCATTTGCTATATAATACGGACTCAGGCAGTACTCTCACTGTAAGTGATAAATAGTTAAGAAAAAATGCAGGATAATAACCCTGATGAAAATAAAAAAATTTAGTAGTTATGTTTTATTAATATTATAAAATATATATAAGTTAGGTTGAGTAAAGTAACAGTTAGATGGTTATTACGTATAATTTGTTTTCAACATATTCTAATGAGCCAATATTATATTGTCTGTGTAAACTTAGAATGGTCATTGTGTCTACTTACTACAACAGCTACGGATGGAAAAATCATTGTGGTAGGATCGAGTTGAAGATGTTGATGCTCGAACAGGCCGTAACTGTCTGAAACGCTGCCTGTCGTCAGTTGCTCCTTATATAGGTTCACATGGTATTACAACGGCTAAGGCTTAGGTAATACATAATGAGAAGAGATCAAATTCTGCTTCTTTCGTTTTGTCTATTCACCATCGCGGTACTTATACTTTAAGACGGTTAACCGTTACGACGTGTTGCCGGGGTGGCTTATAAAATAATAATAACAACAATAATACAGATACATTGGCCCTTGGTGTACAGCGAGTATAATGTAACAATAAAAACAAAATATGACTTGGACGTGATGAATTACCAATAAAATAATTGGTTATAAAAGAACATATTATTATTATCCGTAGGGTTGCAAATGTCAGTAGGTATTAATAGTAGGTTGGTTAAATGGTAGTATATTACAGTTGTAGGCGTTCAATAAAAATTACAAATTTAAAGTAAAAAAATTTTTATTTTACCCGAAAGTTTGTTGGCACTAAAAATTAGGTATATGCTTGACATCTGGGTACTGATTTTGTTGTATGTTTTCGCTGTAATACTTATAGATAAAAAAAACATAAAAAATGAGTCATTAAAACACATTCAAGTTTTAGATATTTAATGTAAGTCAAATATATTAACTACTAAAAATAATGTTTTTTTGATTTTCTAACTTCTAGACGGATTTTGATATTTATAAACCAATTCCTATTATAATATTTGTTTTTTTTATGCATTAACCTAGTAGTAAGTAATAACCGATATATTATTATTGATTTTGGAATAAGCAAACCTATAAACAAAAAAAGTGCACAAAAAAGACCACGTTTTGACACTGTCGACATACCTCATTAAAACGTATAGCTTTGCCAAGCTGGTGCTATCAGTCGTGTCAAATACTTATTGGTTGCTTAATAGTATATATTCTGTATAATTATTATACAGTATTTGGTCCGTATTCACACGCCTAATAGTAAGCATAATGTTTCAAAAAAATCTTAGTTTAAATAATGTCTTTAAAAAATTGTAATATAAAGACCTACCTACTATTTAAAAAAAAAAATGTAAGCAACTTTATTTTTAAAAATGTATTTACGGCTATTACATTCAATATAAAATTACTATTTTATAACTCGCTTTGTCAAACCAAAAAAAAAACTTTTCTGTTGGAAATACTTAGAATACTAGTCCCTAAAGGTATAATATATAACATTAGTCTAAAGTTAGCCATAATATAAATTTAAAAGTTTCAACTATATTATAAAAACTAATTCAATTGAAACGAATCCAATTACCCGACACCTATATAATATTAGCAGTGTATGTATATAGGTACCTGTAGACGGTATCTATGTATTATCAGCTTGAACGGTGATCAACGAACCATGGACATAAGTAATACTATTCTGTGTGCGGGTTCGAAGACAAAAGACAATAAGTCCGAGTACCTGTATAATTCATTCGATGATGATCCAGAAAAAAATGCAATGTACTCCCGAGGTCAACGCATGTAAACGTTTTGAGAGACCATTGTATTCGAGGGCAATAGACCTTTTAAGATTTCAAAGATATTTTTCTAATAAATAATGGAAAAAAAAATAAAGGTATTAAATTAACGATTTAAATGGTTAGGTATTAATAATGTGCTGCGATTATTATTTGTTTTCATTATTGCACTCGAGCTGCGATTAATGGCATCGTCGACTAGCACTTCAGATTTGATATTACCTAAGTAATATACTTTTAAAGTAACTACCTAGCTCATACCTACTGTTTACTGCCACAGTAAGTTTCAAAACTAGTTCCGGCCGAGTTTCAAAAATGTTCTAACCGAACCACATCGATTTTTTCAAATATATTTATAGGTGTCATTTTTCACGCTGAAAACGATAATTAAGTCAGCTTTGATAGGTCGGATTTAGTCCTAAACTAATACTAACTAATTTTACATATTATATATATATATATATATATATTTTCAATTCAAAATTTGCCTAACTTCTCTGTTTTTTTTCAATTAATATTGAAAACATTTTACAGCTTATAGCACAATAGTGTATTCATAGTACAAAACCGTGAATTTTACCTAACCTAACCGTACATTAGGTGAAAAGTTTAAAAGAAAACAATTATTTTTCTTATTTCCTGCTAAATTAATAAAATGTTGCTTGCGTTTTTTAGGCTTGAGGCAGTCGATAGCATATTTATATATTGTAATCGACTATTTGATACAACACTTTATAATGTACTACGACAACCAAAAACTTGAACAACACAAACTTAAGTTATTAGTTTCCCCATATGCCGTAAATATATAATGTAACCACTTTTAAGCACAAAACGATTTAACTTGAAAACTGTTTTGGTGCAACACATGGTATGTATTATTTTCTAACACACTTAAGTACAAAATCAAAAATTATAAAATCTATAACCATCAAACGACGCCAATTAATATTTTCTAAATCACAATATTTTCTATTCTCAAACAATGAACAACAAAAGACATATATTTGACATCGGGAAGAGGGTTAAATAATTTTGCAAGATTTGAAAAATACCCGTACAAACGTACGTACGTACGGTACGAGTTAGTGAGCTAAAGAAAAGCATGTAAAAAGTTTGAATACAAAAAAAGTGTGTGGCAGGTATTTGTTGACTTCAAAAAGGAATTAAACGGTTTGGGCACGTAATGAGAAGTTCAAACACAGAGTACCTAAATACGACCGTCGAGTTCCAATTTTACATTGAAATTAAAATGATGACAATTAAATTTCAATACTTTAATAAGATGAATTAAACATTTTTAATATAAAAATTTCGTTATCGGTTATTATCATATTACTATTTCTCCATGATATAATATTTTTTATAATATTCTTCCATGCCATACCTAACAACTCTATCTGTCTCTTTTTAACGATTTCGATATTCGGACCTCTCTCTCTCTACTATCAGTCCATTTTTTAATAGGTCTATGGTAAAAACTGCTTATGTCGAATAATTTGCAGATGTTTAACTAAAATATAATATTTTGATTCATATAACGTTTTCATGTTTATTGTTTCTCGAATTTACTAAGATACAATATTTAAATGTTGTACTATCGAATTAGCTGCTAAACGTAAGTATTTTATATTATTTTATTATTGATAATAAATTCTGCGTCGACTTCATTGAAATAAACGGCAATTCTCTTTGTAATAGTCGCTATAAGATTATTAAAGTATATTGTGCTTAAATCACCTACTTATGATTAACTGTTCAAATTAACATTACTTGAGTGGTTAGTTTGAAATCATATCATTTTTATGTACTTGGATATGGTCATTTTAATCCGACTGCGGTGGAAAGATGGTTATTACGGATAGCGGTTCTTATTTAGGTTTAAATATCATTGGATTAAGTATGGCTACATCTACTAATTAAATTTCTCTTTATTTCTTTGGACTCTCTAATATTGTATTTTTTTCATCATTGACATTGCTCTAAATTATGTGAGAAATCCTTCGGGCGATTAAAATTTTAACGATTTACTTAAAAACTAATTAAAAAAATCACTTCAAAAAATTATGCAGGGTTATGAGAATTTTTTACATAATATTATATTATTAGACTACATCTACGTTAACTATGAAGCTGATAATTGATTGTTGATTTTTACATTGATAGATTTTAACTATTTTACTGGTATTTCTGTTATCAAAACCTTAAATGTATATATATAACTTTTATTTTTTAGGTTTTGTTAAACTGATACAGTTACTAATAAATTTGGAGAACCTTAACATATTTTTATAAGTATAAATTTGCCATATATTAAAATTATTATTTCACATTCAAGGCGGAAATTTATAGAAATTAAGATATACCAATCATAATGGATAAACATATGGACCCTTATTCTATTGGGTAAGTTTGATTTTTTATTGCAATTACGATAATGAACTGATTGTCCTAGTTTTAAACCATCTGAAAGTCATATTTTAACTAATGATTGTATGTAAAAAAGTTTGATTTTTAGATTTGGAGTGTTTTAATTATTTCTACATACTTCTCACTGAATAATCTAAAATTTATTATTTGTACTTACTTAAGATGTAATAATTTGTTTACCTGGTTTCAATTTTTTTGCGGACTACTTAACTTAGATAAATGGTTCTTAAATTTATAATACTCTTTGCTTTGTCAAAATATTAAACAGTTCGTGCCCCATATAACTTGGCACGTGGGAATTTACATCAACCCAAAATTCAAAATAATATTTTGGGAGACACAAAATTCTCATTACTCTACAAAGGTTGTTTTTTTATTGCTAGCAAACCAAACACCATGGTTGTAAATAAATGGGAGGTCGACGAAATTGATAAGTCATATTTAAACTAATAATGTTTTGTAAAAAGTTTTCGTAAGAAATGTTGTTTGCTTTTTAGATTAGAGTGTTTTAATTATCTCTACATACTTTCTTCTCACTAAAACTTTATTGTTCGTAATTACTTTAGATGTAATAATTTATTTAACTGGTTTTTTTAGTATTATTGAGTCAATCTACGATGTGATAAGTATTAAAATAGAAAAAACTGATGTCGACAACATTCCAGATTGCACAAATTCAATTCCAAAACCGCTGTCCATTGAGTAAGTATATTTGTTAACTGTTCACATAGATATTATGAATATAACATGTTCTTAACGAAACGCTTAAAATTTAATTATATATTTCGGGAGACACCAATATATAACCTTATTACTACTATAAAAATGTTGTTTTTTATTTTTAGGAAACCAAACACCATGGGTGTTAGTAAATGGGAGGTCGACGAAATTGATACCGATTGTTATTTCAAATCTACGATAGAAATTGTAGAAAATCAAGATTTAGCAGTTACAAATGACGAATATGTGGATACTATTTCTACTAGGTAAGTCCTTTTTTTATCGCTATTTATATTATCAGAAAACAACAAACTGGTTTCAGTTTTGTAACGGACCTACTTGTCTAGCTGGCTAGACTAGGCAAAGTGGCCGTCGATAAGGCTAAAATAGACGGATCCCCACGGGAAAACGGTTGGCTAGGCTGTTGTCTACGTCTAATTGGCCTTAAAGTCTCCCTTATTAACTTAATATATCGCCCGAGGAGCTAGAACGGGCGGTCACACTGTTAAATAATCTAACTCTCAGCTGCAGGCTACAAGATGTTTTATTCTAAATTAGGGTTTCTAAATAAAATACAAAATTATACAATATATATATATATATACACTCTGACCTGGGTTGGACGATGAAATGGTTGGTCAAAGCGGAGTTGAAACGGTCGCACACAAAAGATAGTCGGATGGGCGGCTTGTAGTAAAACGGCAAAAATATAGAGCGCAAGGTCGAGGATATTGGCGGTCCGTAATGGTAAAGTCAACTGGTTAATTAGATGATACGCGACGTGCATTGTCTTGTGTGTGCGACCTAACCTATAGTCGGGGGTGCTGTGTCAGTAGGTTTGGGATGCGAAGTAACGGTCAGGTGAAATATGATCGTTACAGTTTCTTTGCGAACTACTTAACTTAGATAAGTGGTTCTTAAATTTTGTAATACTGTTTTCTTTGTCATAACATTATTTAACAGTTCATGCCCAATATATCTTGGTACGCTATTAAAATATAACAAGAATTTATATAAATCCAAACTTCAAAAATATATATTGGAAGACACAAAAATATAACCTTATTACTACTCTACAAAAATTGTTTTTTGTTGTTAGTAAACCAAACACCATGGTTGTTAATAAATGGGAGGTCGACGAAGTGGATAATGACTGTTATTTCAAATCTACGATTCAAATTGAAGAAAACCAAGATATAGCACTTGTCAAGGGCGAATATGTGAATACTCTTTCTATTACGTAAGTGCAATTTTTGTGCCGATACTTTTGGGGCGACTGAGTTATATTTTATTTTTATCGAACATGCAATCATTGTTATCATTTTCAGGAATACAAAAGTACATATATATATAAACTGATGTGAAAACGTTAAGTATAAATGATCATTTGGACCGACCTCCGTCGATTGTTATGAAAACATTTTTTAAGAATTTTTTTGTTGATTATTTAAGCCATGATCGTTTAAAGTATTTTTAGTTTTTATCTTGACACCCCTTTTTTATTGTTTTTTTATAGTATCTTGGCAATAAAAAGAATAAATTAATAATCATTTTTCCAAAGTTATCAGCATGTTGGAAAACATTTTGATTTTTGTTTTCGCGTAACAGAGTCATTAAAATTTATTTTATTATTTAAAAAGGTGTTTTTTTCGTGTTGTCCAAAAGTTAAGAATATTTTTTTAAGAAAGCTGAGATTATTTTACATAGAAAAATAATTTTTTTAATGAAAAGAGGTTTTAAGGCAAATTTTTAAGACATATTGTTTTTTGATCGCAACAGACATTTAGTGTAAAAAAAAAAATCGGTAGTCCAAATGTTCGTTCATATTTGGTGTTTGGAAATACGTTTCATATACATATGTAACGTCCCGGGGAAAAAAGATCCATGTAAATTTATTTAATACTCCATTTGTGAAATTTACTAACTTACAAAATGACATTTTAACAAGGGTTTGAATGAAATAAAAAATTCTTAATTAATTGCTAAAAGTGCATCAGCTTTAAAGAAATTGAAAATGAATAATCTAAATATTTGTGTTTGTTATTTTCTATTATAAATGTTAAGAGTTTTGTTATATAATTTGTTTTGTTTGTTTTTTAAAGTTTTGTTGGATCAGTAATCGATACAACAAGCATTAAAAATAAAGAAACATCAGTTAAAACACCAAAGACCATGACTGCAGTTAAACAGGAGGCTGACGAAATCGGGAATGATTGTTTTTTTGTATCTGATATAAAAATTAAAGAAAACCAAGATTTGGCAGTTATCAAGTACGAAAATTTGCATCCTCATTGCACTGAGTAAGAATTGTATAAAAATGTAAAATGTTTCATTACAGATTGACTACTATTCAGTTATTATCATCATATTTTTATTACTTTTAAATTAGCAACACACTCAACAGTTCTATGAAATATAATCAAATTCAAACTGAAGAATATCCATTCAGATCAATTAAAAAATACAAAGTCGAAAAACCATTTCAGTGTGAATTAGGTTTAAAGACAATTTCAACTGAAAATATAACCAAGCGCAAAAGGTCACATGCAGCCGAAAGGCTCTTTCAATGTGAGATATGTAAGAAGACATTTTCACGTTCTGGAGATTTAAAAAAGCACAAAATGACACACACGGGCGAGAAACCTTTTCAATGTAACATATGCAAGAAGACATTTTCACGGTCTGGAAATCTTAAAACACACAAAATGACACATACTGGTGAGAGGCCCTTTCAATGTGAGATATGTAAGAAGACATTTTCACGTTCTGGAGATTTAAAAAAGCACAAAATGACACACACGGGCGAGAAACCTTTTCAATGTGACATATGCAAGAAGACATTTTCACGGTCTGGAAATCTTAAAATACACAAAATGACGCATACTGGTGAAAGGCCTTTTCAATGTGAGATGTGTAAGAAGTCATTTTCACGTTCTGAACACCTAAAACGACACAAAATGACACACACGGGCGAGAAACCTTTTCAATGTGACATATGCAAGAAGACATTTTCACGGTCTGGAAATCTTAAAACACACATAATGACGCATACTGGTGAGAGGCCTTTTCAATGTGAGATGTGTAAGAAGTCATTTTCACGATCTGGAACTCTTAAAAAGCATATAACGATACATTCGTGTGAAAGGTCTTCAGTGTAAATCTTGCTCTAACATGTTCCGAAACCTATTAAGTCTTGCAATAATTATCAATAATTATAATAACTGTCTGGAGTAACCCGTTCCATAAGTATTTTTGTTGACATTTTACTATATGTGTCTAAATTACTTTCCGGCGCAATTTTTTTATTAACCTTACACGTGAACGTTTTTAATTTATTTCATTTAAATACATTATAATATTTTATTTGTTTTCTTTCATTTTATTTTTTTTTAATTTTGTAGTTTATTGCCATTGTATTTTAGTTATATATACTCGGCCTGTCGTTATTTAAAATAAGGAAACTAATTATAAATCTTAATAAAAACAAGAATTTCCAGTTAAAAAATTGTTATACATACCTAATAAAACAATGTATTATAACATAATAAATTAGCCAAAAAACTCTAGACTCTTAACAGAATTGAAATTAGACCATCTTAAATAGTTGATATTTTATCTAACTTCTTGGTCTAAAATAAGCCAAAAAAACTTTTACTCATAAAAAAATATATACGAATTAAAAATAATACTTTGAAGCTTATACAAATTAACCGGAAAATTAATTAATTAATTTCATATTATCATACTTGAAAATTCTAATCTCGTTAAACCCGCTTAGGCTAATTGGAAATGTATAAGTCTGTTCAGCTGCTGGTTTTGAGTTTTTTTTTAATGTCGATCACTATGCAATTAAACTAATTAATTTTTTTCATCTTTTTCGAGACATATGGCATACGAGTATTTCCAAAACTAATTATCCTAACTAATAATTGTTTAGGACAGCTATGTATTATACATTGTTACGGTGCAACACAACATCTAAAACGGCCTTTCTCAAACCCACCAACGATCCGTACCGAATAGTAAACGCAACTACCGAAAAACCACTAACAAAACATCGGCCAATGGGATTGCGGGGTTTTTACGAAAACAGCATAAATACCGACCGCAATCCCACAATCAGCACAGTCTTCTTCCAACCATCCGGGTATCTTATACACTGGATAATTTGGAAGCCGACAACTACACTATTAACCGCCAGCGTCTACCAGCAGCAGCAAGCGACACCAGCAGTGACCACAGAGGCTCAGCAGCAGCGGAACCGACAGAAGCGGCACCCGCAGCAGACGTGCCGACAGCTCACACGGCTCCACCGACGATTCCACATCGCAGGCCATCCTTCCTAAAATACAGAGTCACTTATTAAAGTTGCGCTCTCCTCCCGGTGACTAGAGTCCGTAGGCGCTTATTCAAGCTGCCCTACTTTCCTTCTAGTCATCCCAATACATCCCCCACACTTCTGTATCCCCTGTAGGACAATATAGTACCATAATTGTGAGGTACATAGTGCCCGTTTAACCCAGCGTGAGAGGCGAACTTATGCGAGTCCCGCCCTCACCGTTACTTATTGTATTACCTAAAACCTCTGAATAATAAAGAACAACCGTAATATCAAGCATCCGTTTTATTATTCAACACACGACACGGCAAGGCACCCGCCACCCGTATCAACATATATATAACTATGAACATATTAACTATTAACATAGCTATGACGTTTTCCATTTAATTTTTCGACAAATCACAAGAATAGTAACGATTTTTTCACTATATTGCATATGTAAATTTATTATGAAATTAAAAAATTACATTATACAAATGTGTAAACTAAATAATTCATGTGATTTGTCGAAAAAGTAAATGGAAAACGTCATAGTTATGTTAATGAACAGTTAAGTGATAGTAATAAAAAAAAATTAGAAAAAACTAATAAAAATTAATGAAATATAATAATATTTTTTATACATTTTTTTAGTGACATTGTTAAATACGTTTACCACTTATTCTCGTCGTCTATGTACTTCACGATCGATCGAATTACATCGAAATCGACCATTTGGAACTCGTACTTGAGATCATTGATAAAAGTGTATGCGTTTTTCACGCTATTGTAGTGGATTGCCGTTTCGCCGGATATGAACTGAACGACCCTCGGCTGGAACTCCTCCGGTTCTAGAGTAATCCGGTTGGTAGCTATGCATTGGAGATATGCATTAACCTTACTTAACTTAACCCGGAGCTGTTTAATAACGTCTTTTATGACTACGTCGTAGCTGCCGAGGCGGACGATGGCGACCAGCAAATCCATGAGTTCTGGATCGTCTTGGAGGCGTAAGAGTTGCTGGAATTCTATCAGCAAGTCGTGCCACATTTTCAAGTAATATTCTCTTTGTTGACCCGTTAAACTATTGACTAGCAATAAATGTTTCCACGTTAACCGATACATGATGCCTTTGAACAGATTAAAGATCCCGTTGTAATACTTCTTGATGCTAAACAACCCGTTCGTCGGGGAGTATACTTGCCAGTGCGCGTACTGCCAGTCTTTATGTAGCAATTTGAACGTGCCGTACCAGACGACTTTTACGTCGTACGAGGATATCAGCTTGGATCTGAGCATTGAGTTGACGCCCAGGTTGTTGAGAAACAGCTGTGTGGACCACAACGCTTCGTACCGCGTCCCGAAGGTGGATTGTGCGTTGTTGGCGTTTAACAGCAAGTCCAAGTTATAGCAGTTATTTAACACTTCCCATTGGATAATGTAGAAATGAGGTGTTCGGCTCGGCATGCATAGCACCTGCAACGCATTCCATTGTGGGTACGAGTCGAACCAATTGTCCGGTCGACAACCGTCAACCGTCAATTCGTTTTGCATTCTGTCTATCACG
This sequence comes from Adelges cooleyi, assembly GCF_023614345.1. Taxonomy (NCBI): domain Eukaryota; kingdom Metazoa; phylum Arthropoda; class Insecta; order Hemiptera; family Adelgidae; genus Adelges; species Adelges cooleyi. The sequence goes on from NW_026096297.1 coordinate 141,822, forward strand.
TAATCGTGGATGACCACCAGTCGGTCCACTGCCGCCGTCCGTTCGGCTTCGTTATCGTTGTTGGCTATAAGTTGTATGTAATAATACTTCACCGTGCTCATGTACAAAAGTAGCAGCCACAACGAACCGATTTCTACGTCGGCCACGTCATACAGTGTGCATATCACGGCTTGGATGTTGTAGTTGACCATAAGCTCGACCGGGATGCCGGTAGGTATGTTTCGATCTTCCAGTATGATTTTTATTAATCGCATGTGCATCAGTCCGGCAAACAGATAAGTGCATTTTAAATCGTTGTACCAGTCTGCCGTCGTCGTGTTTGCTGCCGTCATGTCATAACGATAACCGGTTGTCAAAGCTACTACCGGCGGGCTTAATGAGCCCATCAGACTCAACAAGGCCACTAGGCTCAAGATAATAGTCGTTGGTGATAATTTTGAAAGCGTCATTTCGTCGACAATCAGCACTTAGTCTCGATATTGAATAGTAACTAAACTGTTAATTGTACGTGTTATTGTAACAACGTTTTTTTTGTCTTTAGGCAACACATATTTTTACCGAAACCATATTTTTTTCAATTACGCCATGTTTGTTTACCACACCCACGCTTAGGAATAACCTTGTATTTTTCAGTAAACTTGTTTTTATATAAATTGTTTTGTTATTTTACTTAGAAAAAATTCAAAAACGCTGTATTACACATACTATGCACACACAGCACATTTCAAGGTTCTAAATGTTACTACTGAACTTTGTATAATAAACAGAATCTCGGCTATCAAAATAATTCTATTTTGTTAATTTTTTTATTCAACATTTGTTGTGGAGAGTTATGACAAATATTATTTAAATTTTTATGCTTCGTCAAATTTATATACTGTATATGATCATTTACATGATTTGTATTTGCTGTATCGGAATTTGGCCTTTTAATTTCTGTAGTACCTATCTGTTTACTGTTATTAAACGTTTCAAACTTCTAACAAACACAAATTTGTTGTATATTTATCGTGTTTTATAAGTTAGAATCAAATTTATTGATTTGAAATAGATTATATTATTGTGATTTTTTTATATTATTTAATACAAATTTAATATGGCAGTTGTAAACAAATTGTTTAAAACTATAAAATTATAAAATAAAAAACTAACAATTTCTTAGTTTAGTTTTGTGATTTTTAAAAATATTAGGAGGCATTTCAAAAAAAATTATCTAAAATTATCACAACGCTTCGTACCGGGTCCCAAAGGTGGATTTTGCGTTGTTGGCGTTTAAGAGTATTTCCAAGTTATATTTTATATTATATTCTTCTTAGAATTTAGGTTATCATTAATACTGTTTTAGATTAACTTGTTTTCTTAATAAGCAAAAATTATGGCGTGATTTCATATTAACCAATCAAAGGTGTTTAAAGTAATTCGCGTGTTAATTGACGTCAATAGTATAATTGCTTTGAATACAGTTTTTTGTTCTAGAATATTATTTTGGTCTTATATAAAAGGGAGATCGGGGGATATCTTATTAACTCACTCTTTCACATAACGTTCGTGTATAATAAGTCTTTATTATTACTTTATATTGTATTTAGTATTAGTGAAATATTACTGTTTTATTATTACTATACAACTTGTGTTTATTTCTTATTTTGTCTTGATCCATGTACATACACACCTCATTATCCAACACAAGCAATATTTTTTTTTTTAGTAAAACGAATATTATAATAACTTAACATTATGTGTTGTTTGTTGAATGTTAAAAATATAATAATACAGTACATGTTAACTTAACAAACAGCTTTAAACAAGAGAGTTGTTTACATATAACAGCCAGGTTTGTTGTCAAGAATACTGATCATTATATTCACTGAACTGATCATTATCCTAATTACTCATATAACAATGTTTTTTATACATTTTTTAATAGTTATGCTAAATAAGTAATAAGTTTTACGTGGTTTCACTGGTTAACTAGAAATTTGAATAGGAAGACATTGGTTGTTAAGACTATTACATCATTGAATCTACCCTAGTTAGGTTATCACAGTATAACATTGCTTGACAATAAAATCCATAATTACATTAATAATATAACAACTAATAAACACAACGTTTACCATTTATTCTCGTCGTCTATGTATGTCACAATCGATCGGATAACATCGAAATCGACTGTTTTGAAAAATAACTTAAGATCAGCAAAGAAAGTTTGTGCGTTCCTCACGGTATTGCAGTCGACTGCCGTTTGGCCGAACGTGCCCTGATCCGCACTTGATGGGAACTCCTCGGGTTCCAGAGTCATCCGGTTGGTGGCTATGCATTGGAGATATGCGTTAACCATGCTCAGATTATCCCGGAGCTGGTTAATAGCGTCTTTTATGCTTACATCGGTGCTACCGAGGCGGACGATTGCGACCATCAAATCCATGAGTTCTGGATCGTCTTGTAGGCGTAACAGTTGCTGGAATTCTACCAGCAAGTCGTGCCACTTTTTCAAGTAATCTTCTCGTCGTTGACCCGTTAACTCATTGACGAGCAATAAATGTTTCCACGTCAACCGATACATGATGCCTTTGAACAGACTAAAGATCCCGTTGTAATACTTCTTGATGCTAAACAACCCGTTCGTCGGGGAGTACATTTGCCAGTGCGCGTACTGCCAGTCTTTATGTAGTAATTTGAACGTGTCGTACCAGATGATTTCCACGTCATACTCGCTCATCAGCTTGGACTTGATCAAATTGTTGACGCCCAGATTGGTGATGAATAGTTGTCTGGCTTTCAACGCTTCGTACCTTGCCCCGTACGTGGATTGCGGGTTGTTTGTTTCCAATAGTATGTTCAACTCGTGGCAGTTGTTTAACACTTCCATATTGGTATAGTAAAAAGTAGGTTTGCCGCTTGGCGTGTCAGCCGCCTGCCGCGCGTACCATATTTCGTACGAATTGAACCAATTGTCCGGTCGACAACCGTCAGCCATCAAATCGTTTTGCATTTTGTCTATCACGTAATCGTGTATGACCATCAGTCTGTCCTTGGCCGCCGTCTGGTGGGCTTCGTTCTTGTTGTCGATGAAATTATGTTTGTAAAAAATTTGCACCGTTTTATCGTACAAAAGTAGCAGCCACAACGAACCGATTTCTACGTCGGCCACGTCGTACAGTGTACATATCACCGCTCGGATGTTGTAATCGGCTATTAGGGTGACCGGGATGCCGGTAGGTATGTTTACATCTTCCAGCATGATTTTTATCAATCGCATGTGCATCAGTCCGGCAAACAGATAAGTGCATTTCAAATCTCTGTACCGGTCTGCCATAGTCGGGGTATCCTCCGCGCCATAAACGTAACCGGTTTCCAGCGACAGTACCGGCGGGCTGCTTGAGGCTATCGGGCTCAATAAGGCCATAAGGCTAAAGACAATTGTCGGTGGTGATAATTTCGAAAGCGTCATTTTGTCGACAGTCTGCACCTAGATTCGATACGAAATTGTACGGTATATTTTTTGGGTTCAAAACTGGGTAGGCCATTCATTATTTACGGAAACCAAATTTTTCTATAAGCCATTTTTGTTTACCACACCACGCATAGGCGTACTATTGTACTTATTTAGTAAACATGTTTTTACATCAATTGTGTTATGTTATTTAACGTAAAAGAATAATACAAAAACACGGTATCATACGACAACTATGCACACATCGTAAGGTTCTAAAATGTTACTACTGAACTCGCATAACGATTTAGTAATATTACTATTTTCCAAATGTTTGTTAGAAAATCGATCGCTTTAGTTTTAATATAATATATATGTATAATACTCGTATATATACTATGTTACATTTCTTACATCAAACGTTTGTATAAATAAATGTTTAAAGTATACAAAAAATATATAATTCATTTAAAAGGAACTTATGTACCACAAAATCACCTGGTTTCATGTAGTACAAAAAAGGAAAGGTTTGATTACATTTATTAAGGTAATAATTGTATTTTGCCGTTCGCCAAATCTAAATTAGATTAATAAAAAAAAAAATAATAAAAACCCAAACAGGACAACTATTGAATTTTAACAACTGTACACTTTGGTTTTGTAGTATAATTAACATTAACTTCTGCCACAGTCAAAAGATTAAATGGATTATGATTAGTTAACTCATTACCCTTTCATTTGTTGTAACAACGCTTAAACTGTTATATACAGATCTATGCTTCAGAAGAGTTTACTACCCATCACAAAGTAAATCTATCAGAAAATATATTAAACCTACAAATTTTTTCATCAAGTGACTATAATCAACATTTTCAAAGATTTTTGATTTTTTTGAAGTTTCAATTAAATGTGAAATATTTATATTTGCCGGAACTTTATCCGGACCCTTGGTTTTACTTACCATTGATTTATATCCACATTCAGAAGCCTTCTATCAGTCGACGACAATTATTGCCTGAGAAATGATAACCACGAATTATTGCATAAGATGAATTTATTTTCAGTTTGGTATATACGTGTATACTTGGCATAATACCATAAATACATCATAAATAGTACTTCGATGCTAGGCATTCTGCCCGAAAAGTTGGCTTAAGTATAACAACATGTTACGATATCTATTAACTTAAGACCGAGTTGTTGGGTGTTTAAAATCTTCCAAAAGTGTACCACAACTGGATCTGTGTAGAATCTTTTCAAATAAAATAAATATTATTTTACAGAGTAGTTTCTAATATTTTAAGCACAAAAATAACCATATACTTGGACTGAAATTCCATTATTAAAGGCAAGCATTATGGCGCAATTATTTCAGCTCTTTGCTTAATACTCGCTGTTACAGCAACAAAGTTTTTCTTTTTCGCAAGACGTAACATCATTGACTTGACTCGAAACTAAAATAAATAAAAGTGATTTATCTATTTTTTTTTAATTTTAAAAAAAACTCTACTTTTATACATGTGAACCTCTTGATAATACTTCGTAGAATTGTATTCCAAAAAGTTTTGTGAGTTTACTCGTTTGACCGATCAAATCAAATTGTTGTAAAATGTTAATTGTACTTTTGACTTAAATAGATAATGATCAACACTCAACAATCTAAATGTTATTATTTTATTTTATATTTTAACTTATTATGATCAAGAATTCCTTACCATTGCCTGTATAACAAACTATTGCAGAATATTACTATCCGAACTATTGTATGCTCTGAACGAGTTATGTGTCTAAAATAGATTTACATTAATCAGTTTTAGTAATTAGTATATTAGTTATAGTAATTTTATCTAATACTTTCAATAGCACTACTATCATTGTTGATAATATTATTTTGATAGTAGCCACTTGTACGTTTAAATGTGTCCATGTTGTTCAAAGCATTCTCACAACTCGGAGGTTTTGTAATTGAAGTTCAAATTGTACTAAATGTAGTAAATTTGTCATCACTTACAATTTTCAGTTCTGAATTTAAATTAAAACTGCTATTGTCATTATTTGGTGTTTGACTGGATGTCTCCATATATTGTTCGTACTTTGCTTGATCTGTGTTATTCACTATAAAATTTCTTGAAAAAGAAAAACGAAAAATACATTTTGAAAAATTACATATACTAACCTATCCGAGACAATCGATTTCTGACTAAAATTAATTTCATCGGTAATAGTTTTGGAAACATTTTCTTCACACTGATTTGAATAAGTATTACAGTGGTCTGTATTTTGGGAATATATAAAACATAATAAATAAATAAAACTAAATCAAATTAGGTGAAATATGTAAGTTTGCTATGTGATGTTATAATGTTGTATAAGGTCAAACATAATTTTGGGCATTACTTAAATAATAATTGCAAATAAATTTGTATTTAAAATAATAATAAGTTATATCATATTTGGAATATTCAAACTAAAATGTATTTAAATAAAATATCATTTGAAATAAAGTATTATTTGAAAATAAAAATGTATTTCAAATAATTATTTGTTAATTAAATAAAATTATTAATATTGTACGATAATATCGACTGATTTGCGTTAAAAATATTACGTTAAATAAAAAAAATAAATGTACCTTTCGTGCAAATCTATTAAAGACAAAGACTTATCATTATGGTTCATGTCATTATCAGAATTTTCTTCTTTTTCACTTTTTCACTTTGTCTATCCCCTACAAAAAAATATTTTGTTTCAAAAAGTATTCACATCAAAATTTACACAATATGAGAAATTCTTTACATACATAATGGCGCTTTGGATTGGAAGGTTTGCGATAAATTTAATATTACATTTTCATTGACTAGCTTCTAATTTCGATGGTGATTAATTGACTTTTTTTTGCTACTAAGCAAAAGTATAAATTCATTAATATGATAGCTAACACAATTTAGCTACATGAAACTTTATTCTACTGTGATGCTTGGTGATATAAATATCAAAAAGTATCGAGTTGTTCAAGTTGAAACCAATTCAGGAAGATGGATTTGTAAATAATTTAAGACTTTTTAAAATAATAAGTTTAAATTTATTGTACATTAAAATATGAGTAGACAAACTGCTACATAGATGTATTTTGCTTGAGTGTAATAATTCGTCTGGAATAGCCTTAGATCCTACTCCTATTTATATGGTTATGCTAATCTGTGTAATGTGTTTATTGTGTAAGTTGTGTTGACTTGATGGGCGGACGCTACAGCGGACGCACATCGTATGATTATTTTAATTGGTATTATTTTGGCAATCTAATATTATAAAATGGCAATAACATGTTTTTCCCAAACAGCTTATCAGAGAGTAACGGACTCTAAATAGTTTTGATATATATATATATATTTGTAATATAATTTAATCACTACGCCAGATAATCTTGCAGGTGCGCTCTGTAATGACCATTAGTCATCTTTCGTATAAGCATGAATAAAAACTAAAGGGTTTCAGAGTTGTAAAATCACCAAATTTTAACATTAAACAGAATAAAACTTCAATCAAAATTATATAGATAATACCTTATAAACGTTATTTAAACTGCTTTATTTTTAAACTTTATGGTCTTGCTGAAAACCACAAAAAAGCCAAACAAATTATGGTGTTATACACCCATTGTTTTTTTAAAAATATTTTTCGATAATAAGGTTTTTTTAATTAGCTAACGCGGTACATAACTTTAATTCTATAATAAAATATATTTATGTAAACATATGTATAAAATAGTCAGACAATTTAATATTATTTGGTTCAATGGTTAAATTAGTAATTTAAAAAAATGAATGGCTGTTTAGTTAATAAATATATATCCAATAGATTATTTGAAGGAAATTAAAATAGCTTGTTAATTATTTATTATTGTTGGTGTATTAAAATTTTAAATTTTGCTAAAAGTACCTCCACAGCCATTGTACCCAATTAATAATAATAATATATTTTTTGTAACAAGCCACTAATTAACTCCTAAGGAGTATAACAAATTATGATATATAACAATTCTGTAGTTGACTTGAAATCTTACGTAGGTATTGTGTTTTAGAAAATAGTAAAACATTAGTCTATCAAATAATAATAATAATAAAGATTGCGGTAACAATTTTGCAACAGTTTATTAATTGATTTTATTATTGTATGAATTAATATATAATGAACTGTTTTTTGTTCACTGAATAATTATTATTAATAACTTAGTTTAAATTAGTACAAATGTGTTAGGTACAATTTTCTAAAATTATATGTTATTTAGTGTAGACAATAAACATATTTCACATACAAAGAAAAAAACTAATTTGTAAAAAAAACCTATTCCAACGCCATGCGTAGTAGACTTTATTTAAGGCGCAGTATGACACTTTTAAATAAGCAGTTGTCTTTACGCACACGTTCACTTGAAAAATAAGAATGTACTTATATGTATGATGTTATAATGTTATGCAATAATGGACTAATTTAAATTGTCGTTTTGAGTTATATGGAATAAGATTTTTTTTTATTTAGTAATACTAACAGTAACAGTACATTTTCTTTTTTCCAACAAAGTTGGCTATAAATAATTTGTTTTTTTTCTTTTAGACTAAAAATTTCTAACAAAAAAAATGTATGTATATAAAACTTCTTATCATTAATATTTTTGTCGTAGGAGTGTCATTTCATAAGCCTCTATAATGACTTAATTCAATTAAAGAGAATTCCACACGAATATTTCGATATTTTTTATATAGAACTAGATATTTTTTTTTTATAATCCTTTTTTTGTTATAACTCTAGGAATCCGAATTTAATTTATTCGGTTTGAAATTAACCATATTTTGCAAATTAATAAAGTTACTTTTTGTAGTATAACAATTTATTTTTATTTTTATACATGAAGAAAGACTATAATACAATCCAAACAATTCGACAATTGATTATCTCATTATCCGAATATTTCTACTTAACAAAAACGGACTCGCCGTTATTATTGTTTTTTTACCAAATGGTAATTCTTATGTTTCTTATACCGAAAAAATTACTGTATATAGCCTACTTCTATCTGTGTGAATGTACATTAAAAAACTAAATCGGTCATAATTAATGTTAATTAAAGGTTAATGACTGTATTTTTCAAAAATATAATATTATTGTTGGCCACGTGGTAGGACTAACTAAATAAAAACATGCAACCATTCTTATTTTCTTCAAAATGTTAGTACAGCTATGAATAATGAAAATCTTAATTTGGAAATTATGTCGGCTACAATAAAATACTATGTATGTAAAAACTGGAAAACATCCGCTTTTTATTATGTTATATTATATTGTTTTATTACGTATATTATACCTAATAAAACCTATAACCTTTTTATTAAACTGAAAAAATCATGCAACTACCACAATAGCAATTATGGTCTGAAAATAGAAATATGTTGTGCAGCATGTTTTGGCACAGTTGAAAATTTCGCTGTAATAAAGATATTATTACCGTTTTTGTTAATGTCTTATATCCGATTAAATGGCTAATAGAGTATAACAGTTACCATTTGTTGACATAATACAACTTCGGTTGTATAGTGCAAATACCATGTTTAACCCGAAAGTACGCATTTTGGCGGATATTAGCTTTTGACACAAGTCGCTGTAAATTCCGGTCCATTTTTAATGTTTTATGTAAATTATGGTATATTTTGTACTTGTATAATCCTATTAGAATGCAAATTTTTGAACTCTATAACAAATAAATAAATATTGCATTGTGTAGTAGTTGAAGGTAGTAAAATACAAACAAGTGGAACATAAACTCTGATTTATTAATTCAGAATGGATGATTTTTAGATGGCCTAGTAAACGTATCGTCAACCATGACTGTATGCAAACTGCGTCCTGTTTCTAATCGCTCAGCGCCGTCACTTCGCTCCGCTAAACTAAAAAGTATTCTAGGTTCGCAACATTATAAAATAAATAACAACACATTTAAAAACTAAGCTAAGCCATATTAGGAGCTACCTATAAAAATATTAAGTTTATATCAACTGTGTTTAATAATTAGTTATTTATTATTATTACAGTATGGCTTACAAAAGTATGGCAATTGAAATAACTTTTGTTCTAGCAAATATTTTAAGTTTTTTTTCTTTCAAATAATTTATACTCATTTGCGCTTTTCATCTTTATATTTATTCTCTCCACCCTATATATACACTTATATTTAGCAAAAAATGTTTTTCGTCATTTGTCTACAATTATAATTAATTTATAAATTTAAAAAAATATTCCACTATAGAGTACCTATTTATTTAATGTTTCGAAAATTATATAATATGTGACTTTATTTGTGGTTTAAATTTTTTCCTTTAAAAATTTCAATAATTTAAGAATTTACAGCATTACTTTAAAATGTAGGTATTGTAGGTTAGCTATTTTAACTAACACACTAAAAAAAACTAATGGTTTTAATAAAATTTTAAACTATACTATATTTTAATTTAATATATTTTTCGAACTGATTACACATAACTATTTTACTTATTTTAATCCTGTATGTGAATTTAGATATGGACATTATTGAAATATTTTTAGTATATTTCTTATAAATTTAAACAGTTTAATTATTATTAAAATAATTATAAATTTCGATCAAAAATGTCTCAACATTTTTATTTTGTTACTCCTTTGCCAAAATATGTGAATCTGTTCATTCCTCCCTAATAAGAAACAACTATATTACATTATCTAGGTAATTTATTTTCAATTACTCATCTTATACTATTGTAATTATTTCAGTTTACTTCCTGGACTTATAATACTCATACTTCTGATGTACCACCACAAATTAAGCACTTAAGTATATATACCTTTAATGTTTCATGCCACGTGTACTTTGGCGATTAAACTCCAAACACTGAAGCCCGCACTTGATTTTTATCCGTCTAACTTCTAGACATTTTATTTAAATTAAAAAAATAGAAAATGAGCTTAATTTTCAAAGAAGCAGCATTGAACACTAGCTTTTTTAGGATCGTACTAACTTTTCCCATCTGGGAGATAGTTCATACTAATATTACGTAAAACAGATGAATATAAAAATGTTCTAGTACTGAAAAATATAGTAAAATATGTACCTGCCTATATAAGGAAAAAAATTGTTTTCAAAATATACATATCTTCCTAGATAACGAGTGTCATACGCAATAATCACCCTGTACTCGATAAAGTAAACAGCTTTTGGATACAAAAAAAATAGGACACGGCTTGTTTTCCCGTAAAAGTTTGGTTGGTACAAACAATAAAATTGTTTTTGTGGTTTCTTTAATAAATAATATTCAGTAGAGAATTTCACTGTATACGTTACACTGTTTTAAGTCGTACTCGAACCGTAGACGCCATATCGTTTCAAAGTATAATTTTATTCCTATAGCAATAGCGGATTTTAAGGATGGCATTCAAAGGAAGTTTTATCAGAATACTATATTTGTCATTTATTGTTTTAGTAATGACTACAGGTAATTTATTATATATTTTTACAAATATATTATTGTAAATAATGTAATAACAATCATTTTTTAAATATTTATAATTTTTAGTCTAATACGTATTTATTATATTATAATTTTAATAATTTTTATAGTAAAACACTACGCATGATTTAAATATCAAGCCTTTGGTGTCAAACTATGGGCCTTAATTTAAACGAGTCATAATTTACATTTGATTCATTCTGCCGCGCAGTGATAATTCTTTATCATTTTCAAACTTAATGTTCACGGTCTTATTAAAGTCCCTAATTAAAGTTTTGTGATTATCAGAAGATTTTAATTTTTCTGAACGTGTAAATTATAATATTTATTCTACAGCTATTAGAGACGTGGGATTTTTAAAAACGTAACTGTTTCTACTTTAAGAATCCTAAATGTTTGTGAACACTTTATGTATCATTGGTAAAATTGGCCCTAAAATTTGGTTCAGTTATTTGGAACCCTTTTCACAAGTCAGTCTCAAAATTAAATTTAAAACTACAAATGCGATCCTGCGAATAATTGATTATAAAGTTGATATGTCTAGTAGGGATATTGGTGAGGTTGCTGGTTAACTTAATATTCTAACGTTAAAAATCAAGACGCAAATTAGCTGTTAGGGTATTTGTTTATAAATTACTAAATAACACGGTTGACTGTCTGGAAATATTGAGCGAAATCGGATTTAAAGTACCAGAATTTAATGTACGCTTTAACTTTTTATACGCATAAAAGCTCTCTAATATATGTAAAATTTTATTTACTTAATCGTCTTTTGATGTCGTGTCCAATGAAGTGTCTAATTACTAACAGTTAACTACTAATAATTTACAATATTCATGTTTAGCTATTGTTATTACTATGGTATTTAATTAGTTTATTATTATTATTTTTATTTAGTTTACTTAATTGTCTATGGATGTCGTGTAATGAAATGTCCAATTACTAACCGTCTACTACTACCATAAAATTACTTAAAAATATTAATGATTAGCTTCTATTATTACGGTGGGATTTTATTTTTAACCCTTATATGTTTTTGCCACGGGTACACATTTTTTAATTCTTCTTCTAACCGATTCGCGTGACGGAAAATTTTTGAGTGTGACGCGATCTACCGGTGGTTTTTTTACCACTAGATGGCGCCAAAATAGATTGCAAAATACCGCAACCTTCAAAAACATATAAAATATGATTCAATGTTTTTCTGCGGAGTGGAGAAATTTAATCTTTGTGTGTTTTCTTTTAATCATTATTGTTGTTGTTATTATCTTTATTTTTTTTTCAGTCATAGCCGGAAGACCCAGAAATCCTGGAAGTGAGTGTTATTAATACATTTTGTTTGAACCAAAACGAGCCTCACAGAGATTGAATATTTTAAGACAAAACATTTTATAACATAATAGAAAAAAGTCTTTAGAAATTTGTAATTGTTTAATTTTACTCGAATAGCTACAAACATTTGTTTAAATATAACATCTAAATTAAATGTCCAAATATAAATGACATTAACAGGCTCGTACAGCGCAAAGAAATCCATTAATATTTTTCAAATATACTAAAAAATATTTTCACAATATATTTGAAAAAAAACCATTTTTAGTTTGCCATTGGGGCGCATGGATTGCTTCTCAAAGATGTCAAAAAGAGCATTAATAGTATAGTGATCTTTATCACTAATAGTGGAGTCTTCTTCTTCTTTATGTTCCTCTTCTATCGAAGGTTGGAAATCATCATGGCTATATGTTCTTTGTCGTTGGCTGCACTGAATAGTTCCTTAGTGTTGTATAGGAACCACTTAGATTTTGCAGCCAGCTCGTTCTAGGCCTTCCCCTAGAACGAGCTGTAGTAGCTAATAGTGTAGTAGAATAATATAATAGTACATAGGATCTATTAACTGGATAAAATTATAAAATTAACTAAAAAACTTTTAAAAGACTAAACTAAGCAATAATACTACGAGCTAATAAAATTAAGCACCTACAAAAATCATATTTATTTTACTTTTTTTGTGATCATTTAATTGATTTTAATATAATGTATTATCAGTTATTTAAATATATGTCTGATATGATGTGTGAAAGATTAAATTTTTTTAATAAAATCCAAAGGCAGATTAATTTTATTAATTCGTAATTTTATATTTTTTTATATAATTAGTTAAAATTAACGTTCCTTCGACATCTGATATTAGTTTAATGGGGTACTTTTTTACTGTGTCTAATATTTAATTTTATAATTGTAATAATTTATCATGTTCTAGCACGTAATGAAAAGTAATTTAACTACTAAATTATTACTAAAAAAATAATTTACTCAAATTTTGCATTTTTTTTAATATTACTAATTTGTTATTTCCTAGGTGAAGAACAAACTCCTCTTCCCGGTTTGTATAAGTATAAAATGAATTATAATTTTTGGACATTTTTCATTTTTCAATATAAAATTATTATAATATAATTTACTTTTATAAGTAGGTAAAGCAGAGGACCAAAAAAATAAGAGTAAAGAAAGTATGTATTGTGACATATCTCTTTAGATTTTCTCTAAAAACTATATTTTGTTTAAAATAATTATTTTTACAATAAACTGTAGTTATCATGTAAAAAATATATAGTTATATCTATTTAGTAATTTATTTTGGAGTATAATAACCTTAGATAATTTTATTAATACTTAAGTGGTATTTATGTACACATTTGGAAATATAAATAAAAAAATTGTTGTATAATATGCATAAAATATACATCAAATTGTTTAAAAATTAAAAAACTTTTGAAGCTTGAGTGGGGTATTATATTTACACTATTTATATGACAATGAGACAAAATGTCCCAAAAATGATCGAAGCTCATAGCAGACTTAGCCTTCCTTAAGCGCTGCAGGGATACAAATATTTTGCTGAATTGTGTGAAGATCAAACACAGTTTACAATCAGCGAACACAGCAGCAATTTTCCAAGAAGCCAGCAGGAAGTTAATAAAAACGGAGATTTACAAAGTACGGAAGAAGTTGTCAATAGTAGACAGCAACATTGGAGACATAAAGAAGTTATTAAATGAGGTCTGGATCAAAACACGTGGTGCAAACTTCAAGACATGGTTGGCAAGCAAGCAGAGATGATTAAAAGGAAGAAAACAGAAACTCAAACTCAAGAAGAAATTTGACAAATTGAAAGGCGACCAGAGTCACAGTAACATCCAAATACAAGAGAAAAACTCAGCAATTGTAAATCTATCGTCAAAACAATTGGATGAAGACAGTGTCAAACTACTAGAGAAAGGTTTCAACTATGATGTAGTCCCAAGTAAGATACCGAAGGAAGAAATCATCTGTGGGGTAGAAGCAGGTATCCAAGGTATACCAGAAGTTGAACGGGAAATAATCAGACAAGAAACGTGCAAGCTGTTAAGAGAAGCCAAAGCACCGATGACAAACATAACCAGGAGCAAACTTAGAGCGGCAAAGAGATTAAGGCTGGATAAGGAAATTTTGGTTTTCCGGCGGACAAGGGAAATGCTATGGTGATTATAAACACAGCTGATTATGACTCAAAGATACAAAAGCTTTTGAAGGAGGGGCCTTATAAGCTGTTGGAGAAGAACCCTTTCAAGAAAAAACACAATACAGAAAAAACTCAGAGGACAGGTACCAAGACTTCCTACAATATACAGCGTCCCGAAGATACACAAAGAAAGAGTGCCGCTAAGACCAATAGTAAGTGCAATCAATAGTCCCACGTACAATTTAGAAGGGTATTTGTCAAGTAAGCTGCAGAACGAGATTGGGAAAACAGACACGTTTGTTAAGGATTCGGCGAGTTTTGGGAATAAGCTGAGAACAATGCGATGGTTTGAGGGAGAAATGTTGGTGAGTTTCGACGTAGTCTCGCTATTCACAATGGTGCCAGTGTCAAAAACGTTGGACATTATTAAACCAAAAGGTCGGTCAGAGGACAACCTTATCGACCTACTTGCCCAGTGTACAAAATCAACATTATTTACCTACAAATCGCAAGCGTATGAACAGACGGATGGCATGGCGATGGGATCAAGGTTGGCATCAGTCTTTGCAAGTGGTTTGGAGTGGTTTGAATAAGAAGCTGTCTCAACATCAAAACACAAACCAAAGAAATGGTTAAGATACGTGGATGACACGTTTGTCATTTGGCAGCATGGAGAGAAAAAGCTTGAAAATTTCTTACAACACTTGAACAATATCCAGACGAACATAAAAATTACGATGGAGAAAGAAGACAATGGCAAGCAGGCGTTCCTAGACGTATGTGTTGAACGACGGGTGGATGGCACTTTTGGCACAGCAGTTTACAGAAAAAATACACATACAGACCGATATTTGAATTCTGAACCACATCATTGCCCCAAACAGAAAGGGGGAATTTGCCACACGTTGGCCACACGATCTGTTCGCATGCAGAAGAAGAAAAACAGCACCTCAGACAAACGTTATGTAGCAACGGTTATACCATTAGTGCAGTGAACAAGGCCCTGCGAAACGCAGAACGTAAAAATAAACAACAAGGCGCAACAAGGATTATTCAGGAAGAAGAAGATATCAAAGGCACAGTGGTAATTCCGTTTATAAGTGGATTGACCGAACGCATAGCACGAGTAGCAAGGAAATACAGTATAAGGACGGTTTTCTCAACAGTGAAGAAATTGGAGGAATTTTCCGGAGTCCAAAAGATGAACCAAATGTCCAAATGTCTCGTTAAACGACGAGTTGTAAACCATTTTCACCATTTGGTCAAATATGTCCACCTTCTTTTAAATTAATACAATTTAACGTCATGTATCTAATGTGTCTATATGTAAAATAAAAATAAAAAATTTAGACTATGATAACCTTAATTTATTAATTTTGTTATTGTATAGAAATCGAAGACACTGAAAGTATGTACACGTTTTGATGATAAATAATTATCATATCTTATATGAACCCAAAGTGGTTTGTTTGATTTAATTGTACATTCAATTTATTATATTGGTCACTTTGGATTATTTAAACTTAATTTTTTTTTAGCAATCCCACCAGCACCCATCGGTATGTTTACGTTTACAAAATAATAAATAACAGTTTACATAATATTTGTATTCATTTAATAGTAATAATTTTACTTAATTTTTAATTGTATGTACAATAATAATTTAATTTGGACTAAAATTCTTTACGTTTATACGTAAACGTAGATAAGTAAACAATAATTAATCATTTTTTAGAATATAGTATAATTATACTGTAACGGACCTACTTGTCTAGCTGGCTAGGCTAGGCAAAGTGGCCGTCGATAAAGCTAAAATAGACGGATCCCCACGGGAAAACGGTTGGCTAGGCCGTTGTCTACGTCTAATTGGCCTTAAAGTCTCCCTTATTAACTTAATATATCGCCCGAGGAGCTAGAACGGGCGGTCACACTGTTAAATAATCTAACTCTCAGCTGCAGGCTACAAGATGTTTTATTCTAAATTAGGGTTTCTAAATAAAATACAAAATTATACAAAATATATATATATATACACTCTGACCTGGGTTGGACGATGAAATGGTTGGTCAAAGCGGAGTTGAAACGGACGCACACAAAAGATAGTCGGATGGGCGGCTTGTAGTAAAACGGCAAAAATATAGAGCGCAAGGTCGAGGATATTGGCGGTCCGTGATGGTAAAGTCAACTGGTTAATTAGATGATACGCGACGTGCATTGTTCTGTGTGTGCGACCGTTCCCCTACCTATAGTCGGGGGTGCTGTGTCAGTTGGTTTGGGACGCGAAGTAACGGTCAAGCGAAATATGATCGTTACAGCTGCCCCTCCCCCGTAGAGGTCCGACCTCGGACCTAGTGGTATAAAGTTAAGGGTTGTCAAAAAAAAGGTTGAAAAGCAAAAGAAACGAAATGGTGGTACAAAAATTCCTGAAAATAAAGGTGAACCCTTAAAACTAAGTGGGGGAAAGAACACTTGTTTTTTTTTTTTGGTGGACTTCTGGTGACTTCTAAGTGCTGGAAGGACATCCCTCTCAGTCTAGGGCCACATCATTGTTGCATTCCCTCTGCATCGGAAAATGGCCCGCCCTATCGTCGCTTTCTTGGCATAAGCTCGGGGCAAAAACGGAACACCAGGTCTTCGCAAAGTCCTCCCCAAAAATAGTGTTCTTAAAATTTAACAATAATCCACATTTAAAAATTTCGTCATTATTAAGTTAAAATCTGTTGGGTCACAAACAATGTGGGCGTGCATCCGGTGAATAATATTATAAAATAAAATGATGTGTAATCACAAATTAATAGCATTTAAGTTAACTTAATGGCTCTGGGGAAAAAGCTGCATAAAAAACCAGACCATTTACAATATACACTTAAGTTAAAGAATGCACGCACCTTCAGGTGTATTTTGATTAATTGTAGGGTAGTTTTCCGTAAACAATTTAAATTAAAGAAAGTAATTATGTCCGTCCCCAGGTCGTTACGCGGTTTTTTTTCTTCTAAAATGTATACAAACATTACACATACGATACAAAAAAAATTACAAAAAATATTTTGACGTCGGCTAATCTTGCGCCTTTGGCGTATCGTATGTCTAGGAAATGATTTATTTTAACTATAACAATCGGTCAATATATATGTATATAATAAAAATATGTAAAACAAAGGCATTATTAACAAACAGGTTGTCTTTAAAAAGACAGTTTTAAAAGTTGACCACCGTACCGCTGCGCCTAAAACTTAATATAAAAGTCGACTTAATAAGACATACATATATATATATATATACTTAATGAAATACAGTATAATTAATTGATAAATAATTTTATATAGCCCCTAAATACACATTGCTTTGGAAAATTAACATTTAAATA
>NW_026096298.1:0-15553 GCF_023614345.1 Adelges cooleyi
GTACAGCTGCTGTCTCTGCGGTCCAAATTCAAACAGGGACGCTGCGAAAATCTCGGTGGTAAAAATTACATTTTAATATTGCCGTTTGAATCTCTCAAACTTTCAATAATAATCGATTGTTTACTTGTAACTAAGACAAGTAGCGCAGAGATTTCCTATTAAACGATTATTTATGTCAACCCCTACGATAATACCAATAAATAATGTCTTAAAATATGTCGAAAGAATAACGACGGTTATTAACAGTTAATTAACAATATTAACAGTTTGGCAGAAAAATTAAAATCTTAACAACATTTATTAGTTAATAATTATTACAGCATTCCGAAGCCAATAATGTTTAATATAGTATGCTCTTTGATGATTGTCTATTATTTAATGTATTTTGTTATTTCAATCGTCAACAATGTCGGCCGCCAAACACTAGGCCTTCTGGCCAGTCTCAACTGTCGGGTACGGTCAACGGTTTCGAATGCGTGCAAGGCCCCCAAAGACGAACTGCTGTATGGAACTCATAAAGGCCTATGCTGTACGGTCTCCTACTCAAAGCCACAGACGTCAAAGCGACTGGCCGAGCAACAGGAACGCGGTGGCCTGCTTCGGCCAAACCACCACCATCGTGGACCCCGAATATGAAGCCAGGTTAAAGGCCATCGCTATGAGCTTGAGAAGAAGGCCCGGACACGTCCAACGATAAAGGATTTCACTATTCGGGGTTTTAACATACCCTTGTGGCTTGTTGATTGTTTTGTATAATTAGTGTACTTGGTATTTTTACTATTTGTTAATTATTTTTAAATCGTTCGTTACCATGTTATTCTGTGTAAATAAAAAAAAAATCGTTAAATAAAATATGTTCCATTTGTTTATATGATTTATTTATTTAGTATAAGACAGGATATTGAAGAAAAAAAAAGACAATGTGTACAATGTGCATACCTAGTCGTTTTCTGTAAATTTTTCAATTTGATCTATGAAAAGTTTAATACATTTTGTTTTTTGTAAATAATCTAACGAGATACAACGCAGTAGAAATACTTACCTATTTTATCATGGATGTATTGACAAATCCTAAAAAGTGTATCTGATTCGACAATAGGTACTGTCAAGTTATGATATACCTAATCCCAGTATAACCTTAGATTTTCTATGCTATTATATAGCAAGCCCTTTCTCAAACACAAAATATATATTATCGAATTCCGTTTTTGAACACCTATACATAAGCCTAACCTTTATTATTTGTCTTTATTTAATCCATACACACACCAATCGGGCAACAATTATGGGAACAACGTATATTATGTCTAATATTTTAGCTGAAGAATTGAGTTTAGAGTCATTGGCTTCTAGAAGGTTATAATATAACGTCATTGCTTTTATTCATAAATTAATAAATGGTAAATTATCCTGTCCAGAATTCCTAAGAAAAAAAAACTTTAAAATTCCAACCTTAATCATTCAAGAAATAATCGCCCGTTCTTAATACCACAATGCTACACAAACTTAAATAAATATAGTCCAGAGTATCGCATTTTAAATGCATATGACAGTGTATACTTAGTTTTGTATTTTCCTTTGATTCCCAACTTAAATTAAAAAATATTATATATTGGGTAGTAATTAAGCTTACATGTGTTTATTGTGTATATATTTATTTGTTATTATTTCTATATTTTGTACATCTAATACCTAAGTTGTCGCTGTATATTCTTTTGTGAAACTTTAATAACTGTACTTGTTACCCATTTGGGGTGTGTAAACTTTAGATAAACGAATAAATATAATAATATGTCTGGCTACTGTATGATACAATCAAATGTTGCAAATAAACCAACGGTTGTGACGACGGCCGTTGTTTTATTGCAACTTTCAATTTGTCTTAATTTCACCGTGTACTTGTTTTGTCTTATAAATCTTTGTGACTATCGAATTCAAACTGTTTATGTAATACTTGCATTGTTTTCTTGTTCTATATTTCTCTTGTAAATCTTTATAATTAATCTGTGATAATAATAAGAAACAAAATATTATAAAGGTAACAGAGAAAGTGTTGTAAAATAAATTGGCATTTTTCTATTTATTATAAAAATTGTATTCTTCAGTCTGTACAATTAAACATAAGTATAAAAATATCTGAAAAAATATAAGAACGTCTGAAAATCGAGAATTCAAACAAAAAATTGTTTTTTTTTACTGTTTATACAATAATAAAATATTTATTTATACACAAAAAACATAGGGTAGTATCTGCTATTTCTATAAGTCTTAAAAATAAATAATAATAGTTATTGAAACTATTAACACATTGGCGCAACTTAAGGCCTAAGTTGGGAACCGGTTAGCCCTTAGTCCCTCAAAATATTTTTTAACCTCCCAATTAAAAAAAATGTTTTTTTTAATGTCATTATATCTACAAAAAAATGTATGCAAATATACGATTTTTATATAAAAAAAAAAAAAAGAATAAGTATACCGTTAGTCAACATTTGACTGTTATTAAAATACCAAGAAAAATAATTTATAATTTAATACTTTTTTCAATGTTATTGTAATAAACCATTGAGATTAGCTCAAACTTACTAACCGAATATTATTAATGGTGCCTGATGCGATAAAGCGGTGTTTATAAGAAAATCATACTACATTTCAATGAACTGTATTTTATTTATTTTTTACTAAAATGTTTATCACAAATTTGACGAGGTCATAAAAGAGTATGTTTTAAAGCCAGTTGTGCCAATGAACTACTATGTACAACAATAATAAATACCTTACAGATATAATTTTGATCTTATCACACACATTACACATAAAAGAAAATATATATATAAATGTTTTATAACGGAAGAATAAAAGTTAAAATATATTATAAATTTAATACAAGAAACAATAATTGATTAAAAATAAACAGTTAAATGATCGTCCCTTCTGGTTTCTTCGACTGGCGTGACACTGACGCTGGGATCAATTTCTCGCTAAAAAATGTTTTATTCATAATTAGTTGAAAAATGTATACACATATATTATATCTAGTCAGTTTGAAAATAAAGAAAACACTAGTTTTCCAAATTACTAAAATTAATGCCAGACTATAATTCAAAGTTCAACGTTAAGCTAAAGTGGCGAGAATGGTCATTATTGACTAATACTGTCGTTTGGGATATTATTATGTTTGTTTTGCATGCTATCTCATTGAGTATTATAATCAATATTGGATTAGGGATAAAGTATGTACTTAAGCAACATATACTGACATGTAAATAAAAATGATTGGTTCCCAAAATATGTATATAACTGAATTGGCTGCTAATAACAAATGGCTTTCAAAATATACATCATAGCATTATGAAAGTTAAAAATGCATGTGACATTAATGCGACATACAAGCACACAGTGCTAAATTAAATTTGAAATAATTATAAATAATCTTTGCCTAAATGTACTATATTGTGGTCAGACTTATACTATTATCACTCTAAGAAGTTCGAATATAAAGAAAGTCACCACAGAAAAATATTCGAGACAAAATAAATTTTTTTTTTTTGGATAATGTGTAATTACAAAAGCAATTACTTAAAAAAAAATTGCTACCTTCGTACCAATCATATTGAAATATTATTCTAATACCGTCGTTTTGTGTGAATAAAATAAATAATTCTCAAAACTGCCAAATGTCAATATTGAAAAATTTCGTCATGGAAATTTAAAACATACATGTCTAATCAACACCAATCAACTAAGTGTTGTTACAAACATCTAACTTGAATAATTTGACTATCACAATAGTTATTCATAAACAACAATGGATTAAAATGAAACAGTCACACATTTTTCAAAGTGGTCTTCCTCAATGTGTGCTGTATCACTTTGTCTAATTTATTGTAACACAATTAAGCTTATCTACTAGCACGCATACTCGCTTATCGACATTATTGTAATATTTGCCAATAAAATTATTTAAATACATTTTAACACAGAGGTCTTTATCATAATGCACTAACAACTCTAATGTATACATCATTATGTTTGTTTAATATTTAATTGTTTACTACATTTGTTTTAGCCTTGTTACCAAGGCAGGAGGATATTTTTTTATTTTAAGGTAAATCTTCCGTAACTGTTTTTTTTTTATAATAAGCGTACTTTAAGTCTAAATTTGGAATAAACGGAGAAGTTATCTTTAAGAAGACATGAGGAGTTAAAACGTGTTTTGTATCCCTATCCCGTTTTCGGACCAATAGATATGTGTGAAGAGAAATAAGTCATCAACTTAAAAAAAAAAAAAATATTTTAACTGGCTCAACTACTTTTGGAATAATTGGGTTAAATTAAAAAAAAAAAAACACCAGTACCTCAATAAACTACAGCACCGACTCTAAAACGACCAAAGGGCACCGGTCTCACTACTTTTCGGTTTACCCAAGGCGGTTGTGAATCACAACACGTGTTGGCAATATAGTAACGTTTACCGAAACCGGAGGCCTCCGGCAAGACGTTTGACGGATTGACTTGTAAGTATACCGTCTTGAAAAACAATTGACTTGAGCGACGATTGACGGCAGATGAGCACACCGCGGCACACGTGATCCAATAATACATAATATATTTTGTCAGGCAGACACCGCGCAGACTTGTACGTAGACCTGTGTATATATTTCCAAGTATATAAGTACTTGCACAAGACCGGTGACGAGTTAACGTATACAACGATTTGTTTTTGAAAAATCGATCAGCACATAAAAAAACACCACGACGTCGCAAAGTGTTTTCAATTGCTATTTTAGCTGGTCAAAATTCGTTATATAATGTTTATAATATATTCTTTTTCTAATATTCATAATATTTCCTTTTTTAAAGTTAAATTCTAGTTCCAACCACTCTTATTATTTAAAAAAGTTTTTAAGGTACGATTAGATGCATTCCATTTTGATTTTACCGTGCTACAAAATCCTAAGAGCTTTTGCTCAAGATATCTTTCAAAATTATCTGCTGTCTGGTCCCATTGCAGTTTTATATTGTTACAATCGTACAGATTATTTTTTATGTATTGACAGAGAATATTTTGTAATTCGTTAACTAATGTTAAGGTACCTCGAACCCTCAAAACATCAAACAAATCTCCATTTTTTATTAAGGACTTCTTTTGATTACATTCATCTAATATTACAGAAAAAATTAAAAATTACTATCACATTTCATTTATTTATGTCATTATTTTCCAAAAGCGGCGAGATACGGCATTTCTAATTTAGTAGATTTTATAGAGGAGAAAATTTAGAACATGACCATATTAAGTTACAACCTCTAATAATCCCTAATTTTTTTTGCCATGCTATTTGATTTAAGAAACATAGGTTTTAATACTGCGTTTTACATTATATAAACAATTACCCTTTCATAAATAACACTAATATATGCACCGCGTCGCTCAAAATCGTAATTTTAGTCAATGCTTTACCAATTTTATTGATCTCCATTTTTTGACAAATAAAAAAAATTCTAGTACGGTAAATAAAAATAATTATCTCACAACGTCTAATGAGTATTTCCAAAAGAGAGATAAACGATTTCTACATTTTTGTGATATAGTTATGCAGTATACGCGTAGTATAAAAGTCAATAAAACGTTATCAAGTGGTAATTTCGATTTCTAAAACTTATGAAGTGTACAATAATTATACTTATAAATAATATCAAATTGAAGTAAAATTCTATTTTTGGCCAGCTACGATAAGATTGAAAACACTGTGCGTCGTTCTCTAAACAATATTTCCTTATAATAATATTACTATGACGTATCTTAAGACAATCTTAAGATCATGGGCCGTCGCGTACTACCGCACAGCTGAAAGAATATTGTGACATACACTGCAAAAGCAATTACTTTGGGTAAATAACGATTTAAAAAAGTTGTTGTAACAAATCGAGTTTCGTTTGCTTAGAGTTGTTTTCTACTCAAATCTTTAATATAAACAAGGCAAGATGTTTTTTAATTTACGGTTTTAATACTAACCTAACCGCCACCACTTGATACAGGGTTAAGCGGGGCGAATGTAAAAGCGTTTTTTTCAAATGTCAGTAAAAGTATTGAGTTAAAGTTAAAAGTAATTGTCGACGGTATCTAAAAATAGCTTCACTACATATGTTCTGTTGTATAGCGGTATTAATAAAAACGATCCGATAACATGCGATATTACTACAAAATATATTTGCATAAAAAAACAAACCAGTAAACTTGTGAAATACAAAATCATTTTATTTTACAAAATTATATAGTTTGTGTTCCAAGTTGTATAAGACGGGTTACGCACCATGGCTGTGGTGTACCGCTGCTTGGAGTATATACAATTAGTTTATACCATAATAATATAAGTTATGTGAAAATTGTTAATGTATGAAAACATCATATGATATGTGAACGTTTCAAATGAATAACAATATAAACTACAATGACACTGACGATTATCCATACTAGAAACATCGGCAGAAATACCATGGTAGTCAGAAGTTTCAGCAACAGTGCATAAGAAGTCAATACAAGTAGCAAAGGTGCAATAGCCGTGAGTAAGAGTACCAGTATGACAATACTAGCAAAAATCAGTACAATAGCTACTGTACTGACTACAACTCCGTAACACACCTTTGCGAATAGGCCTTTGCCCATTTCTCGGATGCCAGTCAGAAAGGTCGTTCCAACAACCTGTTAAATACATTTAAAGAATACAGCGATAGAGTTAAATTCAACAATTAGTTTTAAACTTACAAGTTCTGGTCGGTGGGGTAGGTATATAACTGTTAAAAACAAAATAATATGTAAATTTCTATGAGAAGTTTATTACCTGTGTGTCGACCTGCAGGATCGGCAAATTTGGTTTTCCAAATTCAATAAGTGAAGTTCCGTCAAGGTTTTTGACTTCGGGCAACACCATGCCAAAACCAGGGTAGGAAATCATATCTACACTGCAGTGCAAATGGCGGCTATCCATCGTCAAATTCCAACTGACTTGTTCTTCCTTATATAACTTTTTGAGAGAGGTATTTTATATTTTAATAGATTTCGGAGAAACTTGTAAGCGCAAAATATTTAAATTTCTATGAGAAGCTTATTACCTGTGTTTCGACCTGCAGGATCGGCAAATTTGGTTTTCCAAATTCAATAAGTGAAGTTCTGTCAAGGTTTTTGACTTCGGGCAACACCATGCCAAAACCCGGGTAGGAAATCATATCTACACTGCAGTGTAAATGGCGGCTGTCCATCGTCAAATTCCAAATGACTTTATGTAGTCCTGATTGGCTCATTGTTCCAATCAACACAACGATCATCAACACAAAAACCGTAAAATACAGTTCATACATATTGTATTAGCTGTAAGAAATCCTTCGAAACAGGAAAAATTAGCAAAAACGGTTCGGAGAAATATGTTGTTTTACACTGAAATGGTGCGGTGATACAAATGTAATAACAGTTACGTTATAAACAAGCCGTTTTTAATACACATGTTACCTATATTAGTAGTATTTGCCAGCATATATAAATATATAGAATGTTTTTTTTAAAAAACATATGTTCTACTTTTTACCGTTAAAAGTTCCGAAGTGTATTTTACACTTGTTGTAGGTATAATATGTTAGACCTATCTTCAGACTTATAAGAAAGCCAACGCTCGGTTGAGGCTGTACATAACAAATCTATTACAATTTTGAAATCTCCAAAAAAAAATATTAATCATTGTCAATGGTGATTTGAAATAATCTATTGGTATGATAGAAGCCCAGTGACACTCAAGTTTATTTTAGTAATATCCTACGGCCGGGGAAATCATCGGTTCAGAAACAATGATTTTTATAAATAAATGTGTGATAATTATTCTAAAAAAAAACCTTTTTGAAGAATGTGCATAATATTCTATTTTTGGACTTTGGTAAGTACAAAGTTGATCGTCTGTCTACAATAGTAACAAGTCACTTTATTTCTAGGAAAATATTAATATTTTGAAAAACCGTGATTTCGTATTCTTTTTGGTTCATATTTTACTATATTTTTCAATACTGTGAAAATTCTTAACTTCATCCCTTATACGTTAAAAGATTAGTGACTTCATTTTTCCAAATGAGAACAACTATTTTTAACTCGATACAAAAGCAGTAAAAAATTAAATTTTACTATCGTCGTTAGATTTTTAATTTTCATTTATCGGGTCGTTACTTATTACGTTTTTAAGTCTTGAAGTTTTGATCAATATTCCTTTGGGATTTCAACACAGGTAGCATTTTACTTGCTGTTAAATAATATTATCAACCCCGTCGTCCGTCGTTAAAACCGATAACCAGACACTAAACACTCACTACATATTTTTGAGATTTGAGATAATATTATGCCCTAGCTACTAAAGATTTGGAAATGTTACCATCATCAATGAACATAATAATATTATTTTTCCAACCAAAAAAATCCATAATCAATGCCAATAAAACCCATATCGTTATTATACATTAAAAACCAAACGAATA
Organism: Adelges cooleyi; assembly: GCF_023614345.1. Taxonomy (NCBI): domain Eukaryota; kingdom Metazoa; phylum Arthropoda; class Insecta; order Hemiptera; family Adelgidae; genus Adelges; species Adelges cooleyi. Next base: position 8,515 of record NW_026096298.1, read on the forward strand.
GATTACAAAATATGTTATTTTATAAGGTTTGAAATGTTGTACACAAAGACTTACATAATCTATTCACATACATTAGTAATTCATTTAACTAGTATACAACTTAACTATTAAAATGATGCAAGATAAAACAATTTTTTTCGAATATAATTTATTTTAATTTAAAATTTCCCAAATCTAAATATACTATGAAAACTATCAATCATCTAATTATTTTCCTTGATTTGATCATCAAGGAGATAGACTGGATTGTCATATTTGTCAACTTCATAATAATTTCCATCAAAGTATCTGTATTTGAAGTATATGCGGTTTATAGCCGATATACAACAATTTATACCATCGATACCAGAAGTTACTAAATATAAAGTTGGATTTTCAATTGCTCTGAATAACCTTATTAAACGACACATGTTGAGATAAATTGCAAAATCTGGATCTTTTTCACCTAAAAAATACAAAAAAATTAAATTTAGCTCATTCGATATTAAAAGATAAAGTCTCATCTTTATGTTACTGTGTAATGCATCTTTGAATTAAGTGTATTTTAAGAAAAATCCAGTATCCACGTTGTTAACGCTCCATAGTTGTATTATTATTAATTGATTAATGTATACAGAAAATTATACATAAAATGATAAACAAATTTGATATGCATATTTACTTATTACAGTACGGATTATTTTTTTTATAGCTGGAAGAGTTGATAGTCTTCTTTTTCATCTCAAATTTGTCAGATAAGTGTCATTAAAATCGGCTTAAAAACAAAATAATAAAAACAAGTTTAAAAATATCTTGTTGCTAGTAGCGTGATATAGTTGAATTACATTTTAAAGAACTACAATTTTGCCAATTTTTGTACAACTTACCATTAGTACCTAAAAGCTACTTTATTGAGAGGAAATTCTAAATGTTAAATACTCCAACTTTAGGTATTACCGTCGAATTAGTTCCAAATTTTTATAGAACTTTGAACAAATTGAATTTTTTAGAATACATTTTTATTAGTGCATAACCATTATACGTTATGATTAGCCTAAAATATATAATAAAACCTCACCCTGAAATTTGTTTTTTATTTCTATTTTTTGAGCGTAGCAATGAGACAGAAATCTAGTCTTACAGAAATTCTAAAACAAAAACTTGCCCCCTTTTGGTTGAACTTGTTCATAATTAACCAAGCTATACCTCTATAATATGCATGTAAAACTGTGATTAGTGGTTACCTTCGTTTATCTGAGGTGCTTCGATACCTATAACCAAAAAATAAAGCAAACGATTATACAGTTAAAAAAAAAGTCAAATTTTATTTTCCATTTATAACAGTTTTTCTTATATTTGGGGAATACTTAGATAAATTATTCACCTAATACAATGTCAAAACTTCTAGCAGCCGCGTTTAAGTTAATGACTTTTAATAAGTTTTGAGCAACCATCCAAATCTTAAGAAGGCATCGCAACGCCTATTTTTAAGGAGTAAAGTATAGGCAATTTTTCACAAAATCTTAATTTAAAGGTTAAACTGTGATGTGTAACTATTAGTTCAATAACTAAGACTCTATTTTGGTAGTTAATTTATTTTTTGGACTATCACAGCATCCTTGAAAGCGATTTTAAAATGTTTTTTCATCTCTACATGTTTAAGCAGACTGAAAATATCTCGATTAATTTTGGTTTTAGAGTAACAGCACCTATTATAATATTGAAAGAGACGCCCTCTTAAGGAAAAATCATAATATAAGTATACAACTTTGAACTTTAATAGAATATTTATCGTATTTATTGCAACCATACAACTATTAAATTTAACCATTGTTCGTATGAAAATGTAGGTTTTCATATTTTATACCTGTTACAGAATATACAGAGTGAAACTCATTTTCTCGGAAAATATGAATATTTTGAAAAAACATTTTTTCCTATTCTTTTAGGTATATGTTTTACTACATTTTTCAATGCTTTGAACATTTTTATTTTCATTCCTTATACGATAAAAAGGGTCTAAGTTCACGTTTTCAAATGGCAACATATGTTTTTAATTCCATAAATTTGTAGGCAAAAAATTTTAAAATATGTTATCGTTTGAATTATTAATTTTTATCCATTTAGTCGTTAGCTATGACTTTGTACAGATATTACATTTTTTCTTAAATATTGTTATATTTCTTTGGTTTTCCAAAGACCGGGAGCCAATAAAATACTTATTTATGATCACATTGTCCGATAGATGAGTACACAGATAACCAAACACAATAAAATGTTTTGTGATATTTTGGTTGACCAGCGATTCATATTAATTATAGATTACCGACTTTTCTAACACACCGTCATGACAGGTAGGTTGACAGACCTATATTGACAGCGGCTAACGAATGGCTATTTAACTACAACAATCAAAAACCATGGTACAAGTAGGTTGATAACTGCTGCTATGATGATAATACAAAATATTATTATCATTACTTAAAGGTTTAGTAAGCGATGGTTTAAAAGAGAACGTAATGTCTAGAAGCCGATAGGCTAAAATATCGAATGTCTGGTGTATTGTAGATACCTATAACAAAAATGTATCAAACGTAGTACGTTATGTCTTGATATTGGTTGAATTAAAATCCTTATTTGTTCAGAAATCACCGTCTATGCCATTACCCGATAATGACGTACTGTACGTTTAGAATGTAAATATCAGCATAATGCATTAAATATGTATATTAAAGGTCTGGTGGTTTAACAGAAGTTCAAGTGTTTAAGAACTCAAGAGTAAAAAACATGAATGAAATGTCTAGAGGTCAATCTGTATATAATAAAACTTAAAAGGGAAAGAAGTGAAGAGTGATAAAAACATTATTTGGATTTTTTATTGACTATTTGATGACAGTGCTTATAAAAACGTCCAAAGAGAGGTTAAATAAAATGTCTCGATGCAAACCTTTTAAGTTTTTAGATCTGGAGAGTTACATAATATAATAATAAAAATATTCAGTGCATCAAATCAAATACCTATATTATTTTATACTTATCCAGTGACATATTTTCTATGTAATAGATAAATTAATATACATTCATATTTTTTAATCCATATATTTAAATCCATAAATTGATATTTTTTTAGATGGCTAACCAATAGTTCATCCTACTAAATGATCATAATTAAAATTTTAATATAATTTTATTTTTCATTATGTAATATCAATTTAAAAACAATTTTTTTTTTATTTGAATGATATGTTGAAAATCAAGTATGTGGTGTTGCTTACTTTACGGGCTTGGTAAGCAATGGTATAAAACAGAAAGAAATGTTTAGAGGTCAGTCGGCTAAATGTGTGGTATGGTGTTTTGCGAAACAAAACTTGTTTAAGTGTAGTACCTATACTATATAATATGTCTAGATATTGGTCATTAGAATCGTAATCTGTTGAGAAATCATATCTATGTCAGTATTTGGTATTGTACGTTTAGAATTAGAATTAGAATTTAATCATGAAAGGTACACGCGGTATACTAAAGAGGTCTGCTGGTTTGTCAGAAGTCCAAAATTGTAGAAAAATTATATGTTTGTGTATCCTGTGAACTCGATAGTAAAAAACAAATGAAATGTACCTAAATTAGTTATAATAGAATGAATAGCACAAATTATAAGTTAATCTAATCTAACCAAAGTGTAATATTCGAATTACAGTACAAAAAATATTGAAAATGCATCTTGAAATATTTTACATCAACAATCATACATACAATTATTTTAAAATTGGCAGTTAAAAATGTAAATAAGTTATTAGTTTTATAATTTGCTAAATGAGTTTGTAACATCAACAAAGTGATCTTGCATCCAATTTGACATTCTTATCATTTTTCGGCAGGCATGGAAATCAACAGACACTGTAAAAATTTAAATATATGCGTATATAGTTAGTATATGTTATTTATGTATAAGAATGTAATTAGACATACCAATACTGGTCGTTTCCAACGGTCAAAATATTTGGCTTGTATCGGTATCACCGATTGACAGTCTTCTCAAATTGGTGAATCCAACGTAGAAAAATCAAGTGGTAACATTAGAAAGCAAACTATCCGTTAATCAACATCAAAATGAATAACTACTGAAACAAAAACTCTGATCAATTAATAACCTAACCTAACCGTTGAAATGAAAGTGATATTAATTTATCGATATTAGTTACGTTAGAGCACTACCATATTTAATTAATTAATAAATATAAGAGTTTAATTTAATTATTTAAATTGGTGTTAATTATTTGTAAATTCAATTTAATTGCCTACAACAATGTCGTATACAGTATTAACTCGATACGCACAACGTGATACCTTTTAAAGTTGTTATACTAGGATCCTTTCAAGTTGATCAAAGCCAATGCCCAGCCGTTTAAACCTTCCGGAACTATACTTCAGCCAGACGACTAACCCACACTAAGTAGTAATCAACCAGACGCCTAATACGGGTTTAATCGTAATTAGGGACTATATTCAATTATACCTAGTGCAAGATTAATGCCTATTTCCGTAAGTATAGAACTTTAAAGAATAAAGACTATTTGCAATTTTGATCACTAAAAAGGTTGTCCTAGCACACGTTATTTAAAAGGTAAACTTTAACTCTTAAAAATGAGACACTAAAGGTAACGTTAATAAATAAATACGCAAGTCGAAAATATACTTTAGAAATAAAGTATAATGGCACAAAACAACAGTCGATACAATAAGTTCTCCACCTAGTTAATGCTAAGCGGAGAGACGCCTTTGGCTTGTTTTACATTCACCTTTTATAGTCAAAAATAGTTAATATTGTTTTGCTTATTTTACATTAAGTTAATGTGGGTCATTTGAATGATTTGCCGAATTGGCATTATTGTTATACAGTACATAATATTTCATTATTTGAACATATAATTTGTTTTGCTTAATCTATTTACTTAAATTCTACTCTATACTACAACAATAACTGACTAAAATTAAGACACACCCTTATATTAACTTTTAAGTGTTTAGATATGGACAGTTACATAATAATAATAATATTCAGTGCATCAAACACCTGTATTATTTGATACTTTACAGAGACATATTTTTAGATGGCTAACCAAAAATTAATCTTACTAATAATTGAATGTTAAAATAATTTTATTTTTCATTATGTATTATCAATAAAAAAAAAATAGCAATAGCAAATTGTTTAGGGTGAAGTGAATACTTCTATAAATAATGAAATAGTAAATGAAATGTTAACGTGCCTCAGATATTATAATATTAATCACCTATTAAATGAAAAATTAGTTCCAATAAAAATGATTTGACAATATATTGATTAGTGTATTATTAAGTTATATCTACACCAACAGCAACTAAAAAAAAGAACTTATACAATAAACTCCTTTAAAAAACGGTCTAACAACACAGAATGTTGAACGCTAAAATAATATGTCTGAAGGCAATACTTTATGTCAATTAATGTATATAATTTTTAAGCACACAAAATTAGCCCCAGGTGTTATTTAAATTATAAAACAAATGTATAATGTTTTACTCATTAACAAAGTATCTAATCATTGTGCAAATATTATTATACACAAATACATGGGTAAATTAAATGGATTTAAGAAGAGATGCCTGACCTTAACCGCAGAGATTTTTCGATGGCCGCAGGAAAATCAATTGTGGACTTCATGAGACGCCAGAACTTCCACAACGCCTTTAAAAGTATAATAATAATAATAATTAGTAATTGTAGTATTTGTCATATTCAAATACAGAGTAGATAGATAGAATATTAATGCTTACCGGTAAACGAAAGTGTCGCAGAGTAGGTATACCCATTGGGAACAGCCTAAAACAATTTATGCACATACATAGAAAATAAGTAGGTAGGTAATTACAAATATATACAACGGAAAAATATACAAACAACGAAAAAATAATATACCGCTACTATCACATGCCATAGCGGTGTTTATCAATCGTTTGTTATATTAATTTTTTTAAGACACGACTGCGTCATAAGTTCAATAGAAATTGAGACGACGATGAAATATTAAAAACGTAATGTATACATACCTACAGAACGTTACTTTTTCAACTCCAAAACCCAACCGCAAACACTGACCATAAAAAATACTTTTTCCGTTAATATTTAAGACACATTTCACGTTTATCCGTTCGGAGATAAACAACAAGACCGCCGCATGCGGTGCGCCGTTATCAATGGCCCAGACGAAATCCGCGGCGGCTATGACACCGTATATCTGGCCGTAGAAAAAATGAACAGCCGCCGGACGCAGCCTGGAAGAAACGAATAGCCTACCAGTAACGTTTTATTATTATAAGGATATACACAACAAACGCGTAATGAAAACACCAACTGACATGACCGTTTCAGACCCACGGGTATAATATTTGTTAAATATTAAAATACAATTTTACCTTCAGAGTGGACATGTTATTATGTCTTCGAATTTTTGCCGTAGACATTTGACATTTTTTTCAAATAATTTTTTACATTTTCTCAAATAATTGGTTAAAACAGCTGGCGATTCCAATAATTATTTCCTCTTTTTCCTTCTCGTTGGATGGTGTATGATATTACTGTCTGATAGAAAATACTATCTGCAAAAATAATAGTGCACAATGTTTTTTTTTTAATATTTAAAAAAATAATAATACAAAGCATAACATAATTTATTGATAGGTATACGATTATCCAGTATCTATGGATGATGTATGTTAACAAATATTTCTTCTAGAATTTATTGATATTAAATCACCTTATCGGTTTTTTGTGTATAATTAATTGCTGAATTAACAAAACTTTGAAATATTAATGTATCTGTTTAAAATACGATTGTCATATTTCTATTTTATTTGTATTCTATGGGTAATACCGACTAACAGTTGATTAACTACGGATTTATTCTAAGTTTGTATCTGTAGGACATCATTTTCCTAAATATACAATAACAAACGTATTTACCCGTATTGTAGTCGTTTTAACTTTTTCGTTCCATTCCACAATCACTATTACTTACTG